>NC_030417.2:295000-372500 GCF_001660625.3 Ictalurus punctatus
GAGCTGTTAGTATAGAAACGAAAACAGGGAGCCAACGTAAGTGCGCACTACATAGTGGACTGTATGTTAGCAATAGCATTTCAGTGTTTAGCATCTAGGGGTTGAACATGATAATGTCTGTATCATAAACTGAAAGATTATTTTTTTAAAAATTTTGGATCTAATTCGATTGGATAACATTACAGTTAGGAATGCAATTTTAGCATTAAAGTAGGTTGTTAGCATGAAGAGATCAAGGGCTAGTCGACGTAAGATGAGCGCGACAGTGACATTTTACGGTAAGATGTTGGAGGTGAGTTGTTTTGTTCGACATGGAGGTGTGAAAAACATGGGGCAGAAAGAGCGATAAAAAGGCATCGGAGCTCCCACTAACCTGCGGCGTAGCCTTCCAGTTAGCGTTAGCGTTAGCCTTCTGGTGTTTGGGGTTTACCCTCTGTGAGTGACGCAAGTCAATCATCACTCCTCCATGTTTTACGAGAAATGACGGTCGACTCGTCCCCCCCTACGACCCACACTGACATGCTGAGGTGTACTACAGGAAACGTGTCATATAGAGGGAAATTACAGCTTCCTGTTTATCACTCATAGACTGTGAAGAGAGAAACCACAGTGTGTGTGCTCTCAAAATTTCAAAAACACACACACACACACACACATGGCCTTCATTTACATTTGACATACACACATGCTGGAGCAGATGTACATGTTACATGTTTAATACAGAATTGCAGAAGTTTTAAACTTTAACTAGCAAAGATCTCACATCATGAGGTGTATTTTTAAAATCAGATCAGCGACAGCAGATTGTATGGCGTCTTTCCCAGCAGGACTCTCTGACTAGCCCAGGTTATCAGATGAGAAATGCTATGTATTGACATCCGTTAGCAGAAACACAGTTCTCGCTAATCTGATTAGCCCATGTGCGTGGTATTATCTCCCACTAGCCTCTCGTTCTGAGGAAACCCGAATCTGATGCTCACTGGTGTGCTCAAGGACACGCTGGTAGATTACTGAGAAGTGACCAATGGGGAATTTAAGCCTCCTGTAATATGTACTTTTGAGCTACGAAGTGTCCCATTAGCATTAAATCTACAGGGCTAACATTTACATTTACTGTAATTTACTGTCCCGTTTTATCTAAAACAACTTAAAGTTGAGCCGTTGAGAGTTAAGAATCCAACTAGCTGGCAAAAACCTCCTTAGGTAATGTTACCTAGCTAGCAAAAACTTCCACATGTAACTTTAACTAACTAGCATAAATCGCCTAAGGTAACTTTAACTATCAAGCAGAAACCTCCTGAAGTAAATGTATCTAGGAAAACCCAAATGAGGTCAATTCTAGCTATCAGAAATTTTTTTTAGCTATCAGAAAGCTACTGAGGTGAATTATCTAGCAAAAGACCTCCTGAGGTAAGTTTAACTAGCTAGCAGAAACATCCTGAGGTAAATTTATTTATCAAAAACCTTCCTGAGGTAAGTTTAACTAGCTATCAAAACCATCCTGAGGAAAATTTATCTAGCAAAAACCCTGCTGAGGTAAATTTAATTAGCTAGCAGAAACATCCTGAGGTTAATTTATCTAGCTAGCAGAAACATCCTGAGGTAAATTTATTTATCAAAAACCTTCCTGAGGTAAGTTTAAATAGCTATCAAACACATCCTGAGGTAAATCTATCTAGCTATCAGAAGCATCCTGAGGTAAATTTATCATCCTGAGGTAAATTTAGCCAGATTATTTACATGTTTTCATTTTTTGCTAGCCAGAGTAATGACAGCATGGTGTGTGAAATGCGGTGGTCTACGTCACACAGGAGAGAGTGAAAGGACGTGAGTAATAACACTCCTACACACACACACACACACACACACACACACACACACACACACACACACCTAGTGAAACTCATGTCAGCCTCAGACACTCCACAGTAAGATGTACTATATTATATATACAGAATATAAAAGTTGTTTATATCTAGATTTAGACTCTTGCTTCCTCAGATAAACGCTCTGCATGACAATGAAGGACATCGAGTGTTTTTCAGAGCAAGAGTGATGCAGTGTGGAGCTGGGTAGTGTGTGGTTGAGTAGGGTGGGGCAGGGTGGAGGAGAGCTAACTGTTACAACTGTATACACTGACTGATGACAAAGCACTGACACTGGAGACTCCTTCCTTAAATGTCTTCTCACAGAAAACTTAATTTTTCAGGCTGTTTATTATTAGTTGAACGTCCACTGTACACGCCCCTGTGAATGAGCTGTTACTATAGTGACAATATCGTAGCCGAACGAGCGCCTTAATTTAAACCTGTTAAAGGAAATTAATCAACACCTTCTAACCAATCAGAATCCAGAATGGCTTTAAAAACAACAGAATTGATAACAGTGGTGTTTTTACCTCGGAGACGGTGTGAGAGTAATAAAGACCGTGACTAACAGAGCCAAAAGGGTATTTTTTTGTTTCTGAAGTGGAGAAAAATATTCAGAGAGTTGCTGAAGTGTCGAGTTCTGTAACGAGACACGATCGTGTGGTTTGTCATGCGATGTTTCCCGCCCACTCCATCTAATTAATGCCAGAAACGGAGGCAAAAACACGAGCGAGTGTGAAATTCGACAGAAGCCATGACGCATCGCCACATGCTCAACACAGAGCCATGTAAATATACGAGCTGGACAGGAGCGTTAGCCTTGCTAACCCCGTTGGCTTCACATGCATGAGCGTCGATCTGATACACAACATGTCGGTTCTCATTAATCCTCTGTTCAGGTTCTGTTCTGTTCCCAAAGGTGTGCGCTTGTATGTGCGTGTGTGTGTGTGTGTGTGTGTGTGTGTGTGTATAGGTTCTCACCAGATGCAGATTGTCTGCTTTCTGCGTTTGTCTCAACCTGCTCTTCTGAGCCGCGATGCGATTCTTCTCCCTCCTCATTACTTTCCTCATATCCTCTGATGATCCCTGGATTAAGGTCAAAGGTCAATCATGTATTAGGGTAATCTTGACATTTTGAACTTAGCAACTCATCATGCTAACCAGAGTTTTTTTTTCTTCTGTGAAAAAGCTTATAGTTTTAGTGCTAGCAGCTAGTATGCTAACAAAAATAAGTTTACTATAGGAGATTACTGCAAGCTGGTACCACAGAACATAAGCTAACCACTTAGCTGGCTAATCTTAGCAGCAAGCTTTCTTGCAAAAACCAGATAACCCTGATTAGCCTATCATGTACACAAAAGGACAGTATCTTTGTCAAAAGTAATTTATGCTAGGTCTGTGGTCAGTAATCAGCGTTAGCCAGCTAGCTCAGGTATAAAATGACAAAGTTTTTTTTAGGAAAGCTTTATTAACTCTAATGTCTGGTGACTAGCATTATTGTTAGCATTGCTAGCAGAGACGAAATGTCAGAAAAAAGTTCCTGTTTGCACAGGATGAGTGAATGAGTTGGTTGTGAAAGTGGGCCTGTGTGTGATGTGTGTGTGTGTGTGTGTGTGTGTGTGTGTGTGTGTGTACAGGATGTAACGATGAATGAAGGCTAGTAGGACAGTTAGCACAGCAACATTGCATTGCTAGCAACCGGACATATATGTAGCAAGGTGTGTGTATGTGTGTGTGTGTGTGTGTGTGTGTGTGTGTGTGTGTGTGTGTGTGTAAAAGAGAGAGAGAGAGAGAGAGAGAGAGAGAGAGAACATAATATTGAATGCACGCTAAGCCCTAGTTAGCATGGTTAGCAAGCAGTATTAGCATTGTTAACGGTTTGTGTTTGTGTGTTTTCAGTGTGTTGTCCATAACGGCACTTTCACTATCACTAACCACCATCCTGTTGTCTGTCTCTCCATCTGTCTGTCTCTCTCCTCATCTAACTCTCTCTCCATCCATCTGTCTGTCTGTCTGTCTGTCTCTCTCCACCTTTCTGTCTCTCTCTGTCTTTAAGTGTCTCTCCATCTTTTCGTCTGTCACTTCACCTTTCTGTCTCTCTCTCCACCTTTGTCTCTCTCTACCTTTCTGTCTCTCTCTCCACCTTTGTCTCTCTCTACCTTTCTGTCTCTCTCTCCTTCTTTGTCTCTCTCTCCACTTTTCTGTCTCTTTACTTTTCTGTCTCTCTCCACCTTTCTGTCTCTCTCTCCACCTTTGTCTCTATCTGCACCTTTCTGTCTGTCTCTCCACCTCTCTTTCTCTCGACTTCTCTGTCTCTCTCTCTCCACCTTTCTCTCTCTCTTTCTCCATTTTTCTGTCTTTCTCTCTGCACCTTTTTGTTTCTCTCCATATTTTGCACAAAACATCAAAAGCTGTTACTAGTTTTATTCCCAAAGTAAATCGAATTAGAAGGTCAAATGTCACGTCCTGTCTTAGCGTGTGTATTAGTGTGTGTGTGAGAGAGAGAGAGGAAGAGAGAGGTATGTGGACGAGGTTCAGCAGTAAGGTGCTGTCCCTTCAGAGTAATGGAATGAATGAACAAACTCACGTGGCACGATAGAGAGATAAAAAAAAAAAATGAAAGAAAGTTGAAAAGTTTGGAAGATGAAGACGTGCATGAGAGAGAAAATAAAACGTGCACACAGACATGCATGCACTCAAAACAGAGAAGAGAGAAAGATTCAGAGATGATGGAGGGATGATGATGAAGAGTCGTACCTGTTTGTGTCCTGGTGATGGAGATTTGGTGTAGCCAGTATCATTACTGTCTGAACCCTGAGCCATACCACTCTTTTCTTCTCTTTAGGCCTGCGCGCTCTCTCGCTCTCTCTCTGCTCTCTCTCTCTCTCCTCTTTCTGGCTCTGTCGCTTTCTTGCTTTCTTCTTTGTTCTCTCTCTCCTCTGTGTGCGCAGAGAAGTGTGTTGAGACGAGCTCAGTTCAGCGCTTAATGCACAGCAACAGTTCCTCCTCCCCTCTCTCTCCCTCTCCCTCTCTATCTCTCTCTCTATCTCTCTCTCTCACTCTGTCTCTCTATTTCTCGCTCTTTCTCGAGTTAGTGGTGTGTGATGTGGTCTAAGTAAGAAAATCTCTCACTCGCGACTGGAAGTCATGTGACACTTGGAAACTTTGCATTATAAAAAGACAACAAAACCCCAGAAATAGTCCAGACGCAGAAAATTGAGTAAACGAAAACAAAGGACTTTTTTTTCACCTCTGTTAAAAATACAAATTATTCAAATTAGATTGTGTGCAAAATTACAGCAGTTCACAACTGCTCATTTACATTTCCAGTCATCAATTTCTGGATTTTTCTCTCCACTGAGCTGTACTACAACAACAACAACAATAATAATAATAATAATAATAATAATAATAATAATAATAATATTAACGTTAAATAATATTAAAGTTGGGACAGTTTGGAAAATACTAATAAAAACACAGTGATGTGTAAATGTACTTTGACGTGTATTTAAACAAAAACATATAAAGACGAGGTATTTGATGTTTTATCTAATCAGTTGCATAATTTTTTTTTTTTAAAGATAAACGTTTATTTTGAAATTGATGCATGCAACATGTTCCAAAAAAGTTGGGACAGGGACAATTTAAGACTAATAGCGATGTGAGAAGGTGAAATAAGAAGGTGATGTGAAACAGGTGAGGCAATCATCTAACCTGAGTATATAAGGAGCCTCCAATAAAGATCTAGTCCTTCAAGAGTAAGGACAGGTCGAGGCTCGCCGATCTGCCAACAGATGCGTCAGCAACCAACACTCTGAGAAGAACATTCCCCAAAGACATATCGGTAGGATATTGGGTGTTTCACCTTCTACAGTGCACGATATAATAAAAAAATCCAAGGAATCCGGTTAAATTTCGGTGTGTAAAGGGCAAGGCCAAAAACCGCTTCTGAATGTGCGTGATCTCTGATCCCTCAGACGTCACTGTCTTAAAAACCGTCATGAGTCTGTAATGGAGATCCTGACATGGGCTCGGGAATACTTTGGTACTTTTCAATACTTTTCATAAGTCGACACCATTCACCGCTGCATCCACAGATGCAGTTTAAGGCTTCACTGTGCAAAGCAGAAGCCATACATCAACACTGTCCAGAAGCTCCGCCCACTTCTCTGGGCCCGGTCTCATCTGAGATGGACAGTAGCACAGTGGAATCGTGTTTGATATCCATGAGAGCTGAGTATTTTACCAAGGGTGCCAATATTAGTGGAGGGCACTGTAGATTAGAAGTTATGCACTTTTTATATTACTCTTCCCGACTCATAATACACAAATAAAGTCATGTTAAAATAATACTTAAGTGCAGTAACGAATATCGTTCATCGCTGACTTCTCCCAGCCTCAGCTCTGTGATCTCATTCAGACCTGTCCGGAAATGTTCACTACAAGAATGAGCTTTTATTTGGATACCATCAGCTATTGGCAAGTATTGGCACCCTTGGTAAAGAATGATAAAAATGCTTATTATATTAGCTTAAATTGGAGAGAAATCTAAACCTTTAATTGAAGTAAATTTATTCTAAGAAACTATATATATATATATATATATATATATATATATATATATATATATATATATATATATATATATATATATATAAAGTGTCAGAATTTTTGGCACCCCTGCATTTCGTAATGTGTGCAACCACCCATTGTTCCTATTTATTTATTCATTTATTTATTTAATTCCCTTCCTCTGTTTTAGCATGTTGATATCTCTGGTGTTGGACGAGGAAATGGAGATGATATACAGTTTAGGACAGAATTTGGCATTGTGTAGGGAACAGAAGGTTGAGGTACCATGAAGGCTCAAATGCTTCTTTTAAAGCAGCAGGACTTTAGTTCACAATGAGCTGCAGTGTCCACTTTACACCGTGTGGTACTCTACACCAGGGGTTCCCAAAATATTCCAGGACAAGGCCCCCTAAATGGCATTATCTTTTGACCGAGGCCCCCCTTTTGCAAGATGTCTTTAAAACACATTAAAAATACAGACTTCTGAAAATACCCCCCCCCTGTTTTTAATTAATAATTAAAAACAAATAGTTATCTAAATATATATATCTGTATATAATAGTTATCTAAATATATATATCTGTGTATATATATATATATATATATATATATATATATATATATATATATATATATATATATATATATATATAAATAATGTATTTAATTCCTTTTCACACCAAATTGTTGAGTTCCCTGGGCGGCCCCTGGCGGCCCCCAAGGGGCCCCACTGCTCTACACCACCACACACACCACCACACACAGCTCGTGTTCAGCAAGTGTGCAGGACGACGGTGGCGGCAGGACGTCTCCCCATCTGACCCCGACACACGCTGCAGGAGTTTCTGCCGAGCGGCCATGAGGGAAAAGTGAGCGGAAAACATGCAAAGTGCCTGGTTTCAGTTACTCGCTGTGGAAATTTCTTTCAGCTCAATTTATTTTCTGAACTTTTAGAAAGAAAAGATGAAATTAGCACTTGGGTTTTCCTGAGCTCTGCTCGAAAATCACGTCTCACGGCGTCATTACGGGGAAGAAAGAGGAGGAGGAAGAGGAGGAGAAAGAGTGTGTAGTGTTACATGTGTTTATTTAATAACAAAAAATCAGAGAGAGAGAACAGAAAGAATGAGTGAGACACAGAATGAAAGAGAGAGTAAAGTAAGAATGAATGATAGACAGAGAGAGAAGAAAGAATGAATGAGAGATTGACAGAGAGAGAGAAAAGAATTGTTGAGAGTCAGAGAAAGAGAGAGAACAGAAGGAATGAATAAGACAGAATGAAAGAGAGACAGAGAGAGAAGAAAGAATGAAAGGATGAAAGACAGACAGACAGAGAGAGAGAGAGAGAGATCAATTTCAGATCATACGGTAAAAGGCAGTGCGAGTAAGAGAGCATGAGCACAAAGGTCATCTGTGTGTGTGTTTGTCTGAGTTTATTAGATGCAGGTGATTCCCCTCAGTGTGTGTGTGTGTGTGTGTGTGTGTGTGTGTGTGTGTGTGTGCAGTGTACATACCAGCAGCTGCACTGTGTCATGCTTTGTGAGTATGGTGCAGTGTAATAACACCACCTGTGTGTGTGTGTGTGTGTGTGTGTGTGTGTGTGTGTGTCTCCGTGTGTTTTCTTGCCTGCAGTTACTGACAGTGATGCACCACGCCCACTGACACACACACACACTTTCCCCGACATGATGTCACATCAGTCTGCAGCCAGCTATGTGTAGTGATGTCATCATGTGCACCGCTATAACGTGACACTAACTTAATTTAGCTAATGCTAATTCCAAAGTAATGCTAACGCTAACGCTGTTTCACCTCATCATCATCATCAGATCAGATTATAATCAGAGAGTCAGATTAGATTTTTACTTTAATAAATGTTACTGGAGTCCAGTAATAGAGGTGTAATAACATGTTCATTAACAATAATAATATTAACACCATATTTATCGCTATTAGCCGTCGCCTCGCCGCGTTCTCCTGCACACGCTGCTCATTTCATACAGCTGTTTCTGGACAGATGTTCAAGTTCAGCTTCATATAAGTAAGTAAGTAGGTCTCAAACTAATCTTTACAAGTAAAAGTGAAATCGTTGTGTAAATATCGAGTATTTGTCTTTGATTAAAAAAAAAAGAGATGCTAAAAAGTTTGTCCAGAACCGACAGTGTGTAAATTCTTATTACGATATATAAAATCATGTATATCTGAATGTATTTGTGTTTGGCCGTGCAGTCACTTGTATGGAGGGAGAACTTTAGGGGGCTGCGGACACAGCCCTGAGGGGCTCCGGTGCCGAGGATGAGGTGTGATTTCCTATCCTGACCACCTGGGGGCGTCTAGTTAGGAAGTCTAGGATCCAGTGTTATTTTGAGGAGTTCAGCCCTAAGTTCTGGAGCGTACTTATTTACTTACGCTACAGTGTGAAATATATTTTAAAACTTATAAAAGAATGTATTTTTCAATATGTATATATATATATATATATATATATATATATATATATATATATATATATTTAAATAAAAAGTAATAATGTAAACAATTTGAGTGATCAGAGTCATATATTCATCACGTTTATTTATTAATTAATTAACTTACTACCAACCTACAATGTAAAATATATATTAAAACTATATAAGAAAATCATTTATATTTTAATATATAAACATTTTTACAGTGATAATATACAATATTATGATTATCAGAGTCATCACATGAATGTATTTATTTACTTATTTGTTTGTTTGTTGATTAACTGAACAGTGCTTGTGTCCAGAAAACAGCAGGGAAGAAATTTGCATAAACAGCCGGTAAAAACTGGACGCTAACTTGTTGGAGGACTTTTAGCTGATTAAAAAAAGTACTTTCTGTTTTTTTTTTTTTTATTAGTTTCTAATTAACTTAAAAAAAGTAAGAGTAATTAACTTTTAAAAGAAAGTACCCCCCAAATCCGGATCACTAAATAAATAAATATATATTATTCCTAATGAAGAAGGAATAAATTACTGTAACAACATTGCGTCATAAATATCTCGTTTCCTGTGAATGAATAGTGGATGCACTTTCACACTCCTACACAATCAGAGGTTTACACTTGCCTGGCAACAAGCCCAAGCTTCGTATTGTAGAAATAGTTCATTTTAAAAAAAAATAAATAGTAAAGTTAAATAATAATAACGGAGTGAAAAAGGCGACGTGTGTCTCGGCCGGACGTTTAGCATCTAAACATGGTTTCAAAAACAATCTTGCAGTCAGAGAGACACGATTAACCCACCTGTGTGTGTGTGTGTAGGTGGATAGATCCAGTAAACCTAATACAACAGAACTCACCATTCATCCGTCTGCACTTTCAGATCTTTAGTCATAATAAACCTCCTTTTCCATTTCAGAGGAAATGAAGCCACAGGATGCGTTCATTAACAAAACAAACATTTCTACTGAAAAGAAAAAAACAAGCATCGGCTAATTAATCCCAGAAATCAGACGTGTTGCGCTGAGAAAATGTGACAAACACCAGTGAGGAGGAACAATTTTACATTTCACAACATTTTCTGGAATGATTTTACCTCAGATTTTCGGATCTAAGTGTAATAACTAAGCCATGCATCACGAATTCGTGTTAGCTAATGGCTGAGGATAACAATTTAGCTTGCTAGTAGATGATACGTACGGAGTGAAGACACAGCAAGAGTGGAAACAAAACAGAATGATCCAAAACCTCAACATTTCCCTCAGAAGTATCGGAAAATTACTGAGAAAAAAAACTCAGAATGAATGAAATCACACTGTAGTTGCTACACCTTCACCCGCTAACACCGTTAGCATGAGCTCCAAACTTCAGATCGTGACGGAAACATTTCAGCTTCAGGAGTTGTGAACATCGCAAAGACGAATACTTTTAGACGATCTTTATATAAATACAAACACGGGTGAGTGTGTGAGAATGTAGCCTAGCCGTACGCGATAGAGTGGATACAGCGCTAATCCGGAAGCTAACATCTCGGCTAATCAGGACGCACTTTCAATAAAACATTCTGATCTTTTTTGTCTCATCCTTCGCTTTCTGCTCTGTTTGTTTTTTCTTCCGATGGTGTTGTTAGAAGCAGCGTGTTCTCAAGGTGGCATCAGACAAGCACACACACACACACACACACACACACACACACACACATACACACACACACGGCAGCCGCCCACGACACACACTTTTTCTGAGAATCGGCGCTGATGAACAGAAGGTCACATGTGCAATCCAAATGGCGGCAGCGAGCAGACACATTAAGGAAGATTCAAGCGAAAATATGATTAAATATTACCTCAGTATGAAGGACATTTTTTTCCTGATTGAGCAGCGCTACAGGAGCAGTGCGTAACTACAGCATTCGTATTTCTGATTTATTTATCACTCAATAACATCGTAATGACATATCATCACAGCCGGTACAGGTTCCAGTGGGAAAACTCAAAGTACCGTTTATTACTGTTACATTTATATATATATATATATATATATATATATATATATATATATATATATATATATATATATATTATACTGTAATATACTGCTTTATGAGACTGTTATACTCCGGCATGTAGAGAACTACACTAATGTTGTGGTATACTCTACTAGGTTGTGTTGTTAGTGTTGTACACGGATACTTTAAATGTGCATGTTTTTTTTTCGTTACAGTTATATCTATATGGGGGGGGGGGGGGGGGGGGGTCTCCTCAACCAGCACTAGTGTGTATCCTCCACCTGGATGATGTGACGGCAGACATAGTGCTCCAGAACTCCCACCACACACCAGCTATTGTGGAGATGAGAGAGTGATGTATGAGAGAGATGGAGATTATTAGGGGGTGATAGAGAAGGGCCAATGGGGGAATTTGGGCAGGACCCCAGGGTTATACCCCTACTCTTTACCATAAGTGTCCTGGGATTTTTAATGAGTACAGTATAGTGTCCCCGTCACTATACTGAGGTATTAGGACCTACACAGACCACAGGGTGAGCGCCCCCTGCTGGCCTCACTAATACCACTTCCAGCACTTTTATGTTACATCATGTTTTTACATTATTTATGGTACATTGTATTTTATGTTATAGTGTTCTTTGTTAAAAAAAAAAAAATTGTGGTACATTGTGTTAATTATGTTACATAATGTTTTTGTTACAGTTTATGTTGCATTGTTACACAGTATTTTATGCTACACTGTTCTTTATGTCACATCATTACATTATTATGATCATGACACATTGTTTTTGTTACATTTTACATTGCGTTATGTTGTATTTTATGTTACATTGTGTTCGTTATATTACATCATGTTTTTTGTTACATTCTTTATGTTGTATTGTGTTAGATTGAGTTGTATTAGGTTACATTTTGGTCTCGGTGGCTCAGTAGTTATGGTTAATTGAACCGTTGCATCGAATGTTCTTGTTAGTGTTGTTGTATCATTGTATTGTTAAACTATATATTACTATACCATGTTACGATAGGGTTGTGCAGGCTCAGTGGGTGACACAGTCACTGTCGCGAGTCCTTCAGCAAAACTCTCAACCGCTCCACTGTTCCGTCTCACCTGGGTAAAAATAATGTAATCGTAATCATAATGTAATCGTGTTACATTCTGTTGTTCAATACAGTTCAGTTTATACAGCACAGAATGCAGGGCATTATATACTCTTATAGTTTATTTAGATCAAATAATGCAAAAAAAAAAAAAAGCTTTCATGCATGTGTGAAATCAATCAACCGCACACAAGTTTGTTGTATTTCTGTATTACTCTCAAAACGTAACAAAAGACATTGTGTAACAGACGTGAGAGACTCCGCACAGCAGATCTCCGCACATCAGCATGGTAGAATATAAAAAAGTAGAATATAATATCACATCAAGTGAATGTAAAGTGTTTCATGTAGCATTTGATATCACTAAATACAGGATACATCACATAAAAACATACATGTATAATACAAATATTACAGTAAACACACCGGAGTTCAGTATCAGAGACGACAGAGGCGTCACTCTACTGAATTAAAGGATGATAAAGCAGCGATAATGTCGTTTATTAAAATGTTCTGCATGAATTCAACTGGATTGATGAGCGTGATGCCATTTCCTGCCACCAGGGGGTGATGAAGTTACATCATCATCATCATCATCATCATCATCATTATTATTATTATTATTATTATTATTATTAAATTGCTGTATTATAAAGTTTTGAGTTTAATAAATATTAATTTAACTCTTTAAATAAAAATCTGCTTGTGTATAATTTTTAAACACAAACCAAATTATAAATATTATAAATCTGACCTTTTAACCTCTGTTCATTTTCAAAACACAAAAATATTCAGCGCGCGTACAGCATCATCAACGGCGCCATCTGGTGGCTGTTCAGAGTTTTGTACCTTAATGCAGTGATGTGACTGGGACGTCATCAGTTAGCGACCCAAACACTGAGAACCCACAGTGAAGGTTTTCAGATTAGCATGCTAACTAGCATGTGGCTGCAACCCAAATCATGCTAAATAGAACCACAGTAATAAATATCTTCTCGTTACGAGCACTGACCGTTCAATCAGCCATTTTGTTTATGACCGAGAACGCTCACTTCCTCGCGAGAAAGTAGTGATGTTCTGAAACGTCCACGATAACAATATATCGTATAATTGTTCGGTTAAATGCTTCCTGGCAAGACCTACTGCTACTTCTGTGACTTCCTGTTTCACAGGATGCCAACAGGAAGTCAATGCTCAAAAATCAAGAAGTGGTCAGCAAAACAAAACAGAAATCAAGGATTGAGATTGAGCAATAAAATAAAAAGAGTTCACACGTCCAGCTCGTCTTAGTCTCGTCTCCGCCTCATGTGGGTCTCGGTGTGAGGAACTAATCAGGAACTAATCAGGAACTCCACAAAAGCAGGAAGTGGATCTGATTTTGGAATTGAAAGCAGATTGGTTTGAGGTTTTTTAAAAAAAAAACAAACAAAAAAAAATCCTCCCAATATCCTCATGTCCACCTCAAAGTCTCTAACTTATTCAGCTCTGATAGGCAAGACTTTGTGTTACTTGGGCAACTTTCTGCTTTTCAGGACAAAACTACTAGCTTCCAGAGAGTGTCTAGTCTCTAGAAATTCCACAAACGCAAGAAGTGATCTGGTTTGAGGGTGAAATCTCCACTCCGTCCTCCTCAGGTCTCCAGAGCGCCTCACGAAGCCGAGATGTGCTCCAGCAGCGGGTTCTTCTCGCTCTCGGGGGACTGGACACTGTCCCTGCGGACGATGCAGGTGGGACGGTGGCGGTTGAGCATGTGGATGAGACGCTGACGTTCCTGCTTCAGTTCCTCGATCTGAGACTTCAGCTCGGTGTTTACTACCTCCAACCGCTCCGACTCCTGAGGCACAAACACAAGGACGCAGTGAGACACCCTTCAGCATTTATTACTCCAACAGGAAATGGGTTGATAAAGTTCTTACAGTATCTTATGAAAAACACATGCTGCTGTTATAGAAAATTTAAATCAACACCTTCTGACCAATCAAAATGCAGAACTCGGCAGTATTAACGGTGAACGTGGTGTGATTAATATACACTCACTTTCTGGAGGAAGTCGGTTCTCTCCTTCTTCTTGTTGCGACAACGTGCCGCTGCGACTTTATTCTTCTCTCTCCTCCTCTTCCTCCGCTCTTCCTCATCAGCCATCTGATTGACAAGCAGCAAATATACAGTATATTATGCATGCTTCTTAAACAGAGACAGTTTTACAATTTGACCACTAGGTGGTGCTCTTGCATTAAACATACATATACACACACACACACACACACACACACACACACACACACACACACACACACACACAATATTGTATATATACATTGAAGGTTTATAAACACACTGCAGAGTTTAACTAATGTGAGAACTGAGACACAAATCTTTATAGCTTAATGTCTGACGTGTACCTCGCTCTGCAGAAGGCTGAGTGGTCTCTTGCCCGGGTGTGCGAGCTCGCTGGGGGTCATGGTGGCCTGCAGGCTTAAAATCCCGGCCAGTTTGAGCTGCTCGCTCAGCGTGGAGGCAGGAAAACCCGCAAACGGAGACAGAGTCGGCATCATCACTCTATCACACACAGAGAGAGAAAGAGAGAATTATGAAACCATTCAGTTTCATCACAGTCTGAAGCTGAACACAATACACACACACACACAAAGCAGAATTACATCACTAGCAGTGTGTGTTTCTGTTTCAGTATGTGTGCACTTAGATGCACACATACATATTTATTTATTTATTTCTGTGCATCTATCTTTCTATCTCTCTATTTTTACACACAGCCTCTAGCTGAGTGACCCATCTGTAGACACACTACACACACAGTTAATTCCATCTGTAACCTATAAACTAATCACAGTGTACCTGTACACCCCACACCTGTCTGTCAGAACATCAGGTCCAGTGCACTTGGTTCAGTCTTATTACTGACACTAATTATACAGTGTTTTCCATGTGTGTGTGTATATGTATATATATATATATATATATATATATATATATATATATATATATATATATATATATATATATATATATAAAACCTTCCAGCTTCAGTAGACATCAAATGATCAAAGACATGTACAGTTATTTACAGAGGAGTATAACACAAATACCAGAGAGTTTGGGTCCTGTGTGCAATAAAAGGTGATCTGCATAATTGTTGTGACGTCACAACAGTCGCACTTACAATCCTAAGATTAAAATGATTTAAACATATCTTTAAAATAAAATAAATATACTTTTTGTCCATCTCTACCACTTCACACACATACAATAACTAAAGACCTATACAAGGTGTATATGGTTCTACAGACGCACACGGTCCTGTCTGGTCTGTGGTGTTCTGTGAGCAGTAGGAGTGTAAGGGAGCTCAACACTGCAGGTGTTAATGCAGTTCATGTTAATGTTAGCTACACTGACACCTGTTTACTGTCAGAGGATAACACAGTGTGCATGGCTTTCATATATAAACATAAATATAATTGCATCACATAAATGCAAAAAAAAGTCATTTTAACTGAAAATAGAAGTTAAAATAATTCTACACAACTTGTTTAGTTTGTGTTCAGGACACTTGAATTAACAGTTAAATACTTTCTATCCGCGCTGTGAAAAACCATTAAACCGTGTTTACTTCTTGTTTGAGTAGTATTAAAAGCGTTTAAACCTGTACCAGAGCAGAGACTCACCGTGTTTGTGTTGATAATAATCCGTGTTCTCGACGCCGCTCTCGACTCCTTCCTTGTCTGAAAGATCTCGAGTCTTGTTGCATCAGCGCGCTTAAGTACAGCACGCGGAATGCGGAAGTGTCTTGCCCCGTGACGTCAAGAAAAAACAGACCGAAACCCCCCCCTCGACTCCGCCCCTTAGCAACCAAACACACAGGCGCGCACGCCCACACAGTAGCAGTGCGGATTAAATTTTTACCGCTATGCCCCGCCCCTTAGCAACCAAACACTCGAGCTAAAAAAAGGACACCTCAAGCTCCGCCCCTTAGCAACCAAACAGAGACAGAACAACATTCCGCGCGCTTGGTTTCTGTTTTGAGAGGAAAGCCCTTTTCTCCGGCGTCGCGCGCTGCCCACGCGGGTTTCCCGCCTCACAGGAGAGTCTGTCAGTGCTGTTAAACGCAGGAATGTCAACAGCAACTCTGACGAAAGGAATCTTTTTTCGTTGATTTATTTTCGCACAGTAATTTAACAACTCAGATAAAAGTTTCTGATGATAACCGAAGTGCTTGTTTTTTTCTCTCCACACACCTCCACTTTGTCAAAACAGTAGGCTACTTCTGGAAGACCGTTAGACAGAAATACCCGGATGTCTCACCCATCCTGTCAGAATGGAAGTGTGCTAACTCGACATGCTAATTTCCCTTTCTTTCTTTCTTTCTTTCTTTCTTTCTTTCTTTTCCAGACGTGTGTTTACCTCACTGGTATTCATGATCTGATCAGCTTTTCAGCTAGCTAACCCTAGAGAACTCCATAGGCTACAAAATCACAGGCTAGGCTACTTCCTGTTATATGCTGTAAGATGTGAAGAAACACAAATATTATAGAAGTACCAAAATGTCTGACGCACACTGAGTTTCACACTGAGGGAACATAAACAGGGTCTCTCAATCTGAAACTGAAGCTGCTGTTAAACTGAAGGGAAAAGAAACCATCATTATGTGACAAGCGTTTTTACCAGACTAATAGGTCACCACTTTCTATTCTAAGATTTCTATGTCCAAAACCACAATATTAATCAAAAGGTCTCAGGATAAACACAGAGGTAACGTTAACAGCATCTTTCTGGAGCATTGCCTCAGTGTAGAAAAGCTGCTATTAAAGTCAATCTCCTGCAAGATTTGCTAATATGCTCTAAAACTCTTAACTATTAGCCAAAATTACCTCAAAGATGTCTTACTGAATTAAAACCGAGGTGTGCTAACAACTAAAAACTTCTTTTTTTCCTCGATTAAAGTTACGCAAAATCAATTTGCCAAAATAGGTCAACACTGGAAAGATTTTTCTGTTGAAAATCACAATCCAAAAGTACCTGGATAAACACCGAGGTAACATTAACAGTGTTAACATCTCACTGTAAAACTGAAGCTGCTGTTGAAGTAACATTAAAGGAAACCAGCATTATGACACATGGATTGATGAAATAGTTCACATTATACTGTTTAATGATTAAAACATTAACCCTGGATGCTAATGTCTTGTTTTTATCTCACCGTTTCAAATCAATCCTAACAGATAATGAACTTTTGAGGCTAAAAACTAATGAATTCGAAAAGGTACACAACTCTTGTCCAATTAGTAGGTCCCCACTTGAAAGATTTCTCTTCTATTTCTAAGAATGAATCAAAAAGTCAGAGGATAAACACTGAGGAGATGTAAACAGTGTCTCTCAGATTGAAACTGAAGCTGAGGTTCAAGTGAAAAGTAAGGAAACCATCCCTACACTAACTGGATCGTAAAAATATTTTCAGAATATTTCTTTTTATTCACACGACTCTAGTTTACCATAATAGTACACTAATCCTGAAATAATTAGCATTGGCAAAAAAAAAAAATTACTGTTAGCCAAAAAGTACCCAGATGTCTTACGCATCCAATCAAAGCTGAAAGGTGCTAAGAAATAAAAAACTTTTTTCCAATAAAACTTACACAACTGTTTGCTTGTTTTTTTTTTTTTTTTTTTTTTTTTTTTTTTTTTTTTTTTTTTTTTTTTTTACCCAAAATAGGGCAACACTGGAAATAAGTGTATGTCTAAACCCACAGTATTAATGAAAAAGTACCTGTGAAAACACTGAGGTAACGTTAACAGCAACTCTCTGAAACTGACTCTGTGGTTAAAGTAAAGGGAAAGTAACCCATCACTATGACAAACATGGACTGTTAAGATATTGCACTTTACATTACAGTGGTTTTGCTTTCTTTCATATTTCTGTAGTCTGCCAAAGTAAGCTAGTGCTGGAAGATTATCATGTCCAAAACTATTAAACAGTAACATTAGCCAAAAATAGCCGGCCAATCTATCCAATCTTTACCTCACCATTTACAATAAAAAGCTACTGTATTAAACCTTTTGAGGCAATACACACACACACACACAGACACACAACATCCAGACAACTTCCTCTTCATTTGTCTTGAAAATAACATGAACAGACATTAATCACACTCGTACACACACACACACACACACACACACACCATTGAGTCACTGAGATTAATGTAATTTCTGGAATTGTCTGCTCAGGTCTTGTAATAGAGCTGTAGCTAAAAAAAATACTGCGATTAAACAGGAATGTCTATGAATAATAACTTTACTACACACACACACACACACACACACACACACACACACACACACACACACAAACTTTCATTGCATTGCTTTTCTAATATAAGAAACTGTAGTAGGAGCGTATATTATATAATCTCTTAAGAAATGTAAAATCCTTTAGTGTTCACGAGTTGTACCTCTAGGGGAACCCTAAAAGGTTCTAAACAGAACCATACAAACAATGCTAGAATTTAAGAACCCTTCATTTTTGAATAATCAATTAAAGAACACTTGACAACCCCCCCCCCCTCCCCAGGAGTGTGTGTGTTAATTGGGTAAATTCATTTCAAAATTTATTGCTCATTATTTTGCAGAGAGCAGAGTATTTTTGAGAATTTTTTGAACAAAAGATCAAAACGTTAAACAATAAAGACAATTTTTCACAGCCTTCTTTGCTCGTATTTACAGAGGGAGCCAATATTAATGGAGGGTTCTGTACACACCACACCTCTACGCACAATAGGTTCTTGTCCTTTCAGGGTTCCAACAGAGGGACAACCGAAGAACCTTTAAGGGTTGTCAGTTTTCTAAGAGTGTAGATGTATGATGCTGAGAGTGACAGCAGTGACAGATGGGTGAATAATGTTTCCTCTGCAGTATTATTAGAGATCTTCTTTCCGAACATCACAATGGAACGTGTGAACATAAAGATTCATTTTTGATCTCAGACATTAATGACGAGTGACGAGTGTGCCAGTGTGTGTGTGAGTGTGTGTGTGTGTGTGTGTGTGAATGTTATTCCGTTCCCTCATGTGTCTGTCAGTTAAAAATAAATAGAGTAATTGTATATTATAATAATACAGGCGGTTACGAAGGTGTTATCTCACTTCACATGTAATTAACACATAATTCAGTCATTTTTTGTGTAATGAAATAAATACTCATTACTTTTTATTTGTTTGGATCTATGTAACATAGTACACACCTGCCAGGTATAAAGAATGTTATCAGTACCATATGATAATGGAATTATAATAACATTCGGCATAGTTCTATCCAGAACAGATCCTGTGAACAGAAGGTTTCGGTGAGGTCAGGCCACAGTAGCTGCACACTGTAAACTGAATAATAAAATTCAATTTAAAAAGTAAGATTGTCTGCATTTTCTATCCTCACGGTGTAAATCCCTCTCTCTACTCTCATTGCATGTGCAGTAAGATGACACAAAGATGCGGTTTTTAATCAACACTATTACACAACGACATCCAAACACTCATGGTCATCCAGGTGTGTGTGTGTGTGTGTGTGTGTGTGTGTGTGTGTGTGTGTGTGTGTGTGTGGTGAAGTGGTTTATATAATGTAACTTACATAATCTCACACAAGTTCCAATCTCGATGATGCCGTCCATGGCTGCGAGTCCAAGAGAGCAAATCTGGCTGTGAACTCTGGGTGAGATATATTCTTTATACCTTGCCAATCACGGCGACACTGGCCAATCATGGGTGTCTGTGAGGTCATGTATGTTGAAGACGGCGGATAGCACTTTCCTCAGAGTGCGTTACACCGCCCGCAGAGTGTGTTACACCGCCCTGTGATGCAGCACGAGTAATTTGAAAAGATGTGGGTTTTTTTGCTTCATGTGTCGAGGAGGAAGCACGTGTCAGCCTTCAATCTCCCCGGACTGGACTGTCCGTTGTCGTGTGATAGGAGAGAGCGGACTGGTGGGTGTGAACACATAACCATGTGGATTATAGCATTGAGAAAACATAGCTCTGTGTACACACATGCACACACACCTGTCACTAATTTATGTTTTTTAATTATGTAGGTTTTATAACTTTAATAATGATAATGATATCATAATCAGCAGCATGTCATTAAAATAGCATGAGTTTTCCTTGTATAGAAAGTAAAAATCAGTAATGTTCCTGTATGTGGTCAGTTGGTGGCAGTATGTGTGTGTGCGTGCGCGTGTATGTGTTGACCTTGTCCTTTTCACACACTAGTGATGCAAGTCTGAGTGTGTTTGCTTTTTCTGTCTAGTTCTGAAAGTCCAGTTTTACACATTTACACACACTGTCCGGTCTGATGTGTGTGTGTTAGTGTGTGATTGCGTAGAACAAGATTGTGAAACAACCCAACACACTACACACACACTTGATTCGGATCATTAACACACCCTACAGAAGGTAAAGTGGGTGTGTCAAATCACTAAGTGTGTGAAAAGTGCTGAAACACATGTCCGTTTTGGTAGGATCATGAGTAACTGCTTGTTGTCTTATTGAAAAATCAAAAACAAAAAAAATCTGTAATTAATACAGATGGAAAATGTTAGAATTTTTTTTTAACGCTATAAAATATTCACAAACCGTGTCTGTAATGTGAAGTGGTGAACACAATGTGATGTTTATAATGTTCATTATGTTTATAAGTCAGTGTAATTTAAAAAAATCCACAGACTTCCTTTATAATCATGCCACATGCTAACTTTAGGAACATAAGCTACTTTAATCCCTTTACAGTGTATACTTTACAGTGTAATGAGATGTTATTATTTATCTAATTTTTCACTTTTGTGACGAGTTAGTATCCTCTGATGGATATCCGAGGGACTTTGTACAGAAACTGGGCTCGGCCTGAAGTTAAATCACGAATGATGATGGATTGTTTGAAAGTATCGGAGTTATGGACAAAACAAATCAGTACAGATATATAGTAAATTACATAGGATTTGCAATTCAGTCACAAATTGCACCATTACACACACACACACACACACACACACACACACACACACACACACGAGTGATTGTTCTCAGTGAGAATCTGAATAAATGTGAGCTTGGTGATGGACTGAAGGCCTGTGTGCATTAGCCTGTGTAGGATTTTACTTTATTATAGTGCATTAACCTCTATAAAACACACCTCCTGCTTTGTTTTGACTCTGTTATATTCTTGACCTGGACATTAATGGTCTTTATGTTATCTTATATTTTGATGATGATCATTGTGATTTGTTATTTGACACAATAATAAATAAATAAAAGCATAGTTTTAATTTATGTGTTTCTGTATGCAGAAAGAAGCAGCTTGTACAACACAATTCTTACTTTTTCTTTACGTTCTCTTTTCCTACGTGCTATTTCTCAGATGAACTGTATATTATATAATTCAGTAATATAAAACATACATTTTAAATCTTAAAGGGGGAAAAAAGCAAAACTTATTTAAATTTGCAAACAAAAGCGTTGAGTTTCGCAGAGAAAGATTCTCGGTTTTGCTGCTGTTGTATTTTTAAAAAAAAATTTACCGGAAGAACCTGTCACAGCACCCCCACCCCTCCCCCCCGTGTCACCATGGCAACAAAACAGCGAGCTGCTTCTATATATGGCCACGGAAGAAGAAAAGAAGGAAAGTGCAGCGATGAGAACGAGCGTCGCGCGTATACGTGGTGACGCAGCGGTTTTTTTTGTTTGTTTTTTTTTTACGTCAGACGCACGCCCGCCTTCCTCCACGCACGCGCACGCGCACACGTAGAGCTTCCGTGTAGCTTGTGGGCTGTGGTGAGGCTGCAAATGGAGTCGGATTGTGGAGAAAATAATGAATTCTACTCAACAGAGTCTTCGTTAAAAGTCATATTTAGTCCCCGAGTAGATAATACGCTGATCTGTAAACAAACAAACAAACACAAAATATATATAATGTATTAGTGCTAGTGCTGGAGATGGCACCATGCTAACATTATATACATGCTAATATTATACACACATTTAGCTATTTTGTCTTAAAGTCATTTCCACCATCAAATTCACTCCTTATTACTCATTATTATTATTATTATATGTATTTATTTATTTTATTTTTGCACATCTGTAAACATGGCATAAATTGAGGTAATAAAAATATAAAACCAAAAAGTATACTGAGTTATGGCACATGAGAACAACAACACACTTAAATTACAAACAACACATCCAGGTACAACTTTCTGACGATAAAGATATCCATCACAATATTCATAATACTGTGAAAAAGAACAGTTTCACACTGTTACACATGGATTAGCAAGAATATGACATTTTGTGATATTGTGCTTTTCATTCCCCAATGAATGACCACTAAGACTAAATCCTTTTTTTTCTCCCTCCAATACACTAATGGATTATTGGGTCATTATCATGCAATGCATCTTCGAAGGCCAGGAACATGATATTTTTGACATCACAATATTCAAAATTTCCTGACGATACCTAATTTCACATCGCGTACAACAATACGTATCGTTATACCAGTTATATCATCAACCCTGGTGTATGTTAAAGCATGAGATCAACACCAACGTGGATGGAAAGTGACGTAGTACAAAAGTGCATAAACGAGCCTCATTTACGATAAATTTCATACATCACGATCTGGAAGAAATGCTCTTACAAAACACATCTCATGAAAACCTTCTTCACCAAATGCTACACCATCAGTAACGTCGACATATAAACTGCTTTCTCTGAAGTAACATTTCTGAGGTTTTTTTTTTTCATCTTAAAATAAAAAAAAAAAAAAACATTGAATAGCTCTTTGATATTATTCACTTTACACAGACAAAACAGTGTTTTAGAGTTCAATGACCTCCACGGTAAAATTTCTAAAAGTGCATCACATCAAGACAGCCATGCATCGACACATCACTGTTCATGTGTTTGTCTATTAATAATTATGTTAATTCTGTTTATTATTCATTATTTATTTTTTAGAAAAAAAAAACTGAGTCAGAGGTTCAGCTAATGACATGTAATAATAATAGATAAAAGCTCTGAGGCCCAAAATAGGCAAGACGCCAGGACACAATTTCAGACACCAGAAGTGCTGAGCCTCCACCTTTCTCTAAAATCCGATTTGGTCTGAGAATTCAGGTGGAGATTAGATTCAAAACCGGACCGGTGTGGCATTTTGGCTGTAAGACCAATGGACTAGTGATTACGGTAAATTATGTCATTTGAAGTGGAGATGTTGGTATTTTGGTTTCCTATGGGTGGGGATTAGGGCATTTGCATGAGGTATAAGTGAATGTGGGATGATTAAGACTATTTAAGGTGGAAATACGGTACTTCAGGTTGTAGATTAGTGTAGTTAATGTTATTAGATTGGATTTTAAGTGTACATTATGCTAAAATGGTGGAAAGTATGGCATTTTGGTTTAACCACATTTGGGTGGTTTTGTTGTTGGAGATTGAGGTATTTTGGGTGCAGATAAGGATTTTTTGTTTGTAAATTGCAGTAATTTTGGGTGGATTTCAAAGTATTTTTTTTGCAGATTATAGTACATGGGTAGAGATTAGGGTAGTTTGGCAATTTATTAGCACATTTTGGTTAGCTTGTAGGCCACTTTTGTGGATTTTACAGTAAATTAGGTGGAGATTAGGCCATATTAGTATAGATTACAGAGATTACAAATTAGGTGGAGGTTAGGGTAGGTTTGGTGGACTTGGTCATGATAACAAGTATTTGGGCTGGTAAACATGGTATTTTGGGAGGACCCTGTGGTATTTGAGTATAGATTAGGGCATTTTAGCTGATATTAGGGTAATTTTGGTAGAGATTATGATATTTAGGTGGAGCTTAGAGTAGTTGCGTGATTATTTTGGGAGGAAATTAGATTTTACATTTACATTGTAAATGAGAGTATTTTGGGTGAGATCTGTGGTATTTTTGTTAAGATTAGGATATTTTGGGTGGAGATGAAGGTATTTTGGGTGGGATCTGTGGTATTTTTGTCGAGATTAGGATGTTTTGGGCGGAGATTAGGGTATTTCAGATGGAGTTAGTATGTTTGGCTGGAGAGTGGGTTGAATAAGATTGGAGATTAGAGAAATAAATGAATCTTCTGTAATGCTGTATATAAATTTCGTCTCTTCTTCAGCTCAGATCTTCATAAAGTCAGCAGGGTGGAGTTTTCAGCTGCAGGTTTCATTTTCCCTCCCTCGCACTCCTCGGCCTGATTGAAATCGAATGTCAGTGGTTCCAGACTTCCTCCCATGCTCATGTAGAGCGTCTCCCACTCGCTCAGGCCCAGCGAGGCGCTCAGGTCGATGTCGGGCACCAGCAGGTCCATGTCATCGTCATCATACTCTATTTTGGATCCAAGCTCCTCCATGGCCACATCCTTGATGTCGATGTAGGGCTCCAACTCGGCGCTGGAGCACAGCAGCACGTCCGAATCTCCTGAGATCACGGGCTCCTGGTGGACAGGAACAGGAGAGGCAGCCATCTTCTCTAGAGTCACAGAAGAGGTCTGAAAAAAAGAGAGAGAACAGTGTGAGAACTTTTAGTGTGACGGTTATACCGTTATAGCCAGGGTTCTTCATGGTAGGGAAATAAAACTGTAAATCAGAGTTTAGACTCTTGGTGGATTTACTTAATATTTCATTTCAATGTCATGTAAATTAATTTCTTCGGCTGTTTAGTCATCTATTAGCTGTCTGACTGCTTTGTGTGTTTTTTTTTTTTAACAGTAAAGTGAACTTTCTTTTTCTTTATAAACAAGTTTCTGGATTTTTCCAGACTAATTGAATGACATTTTGTGGAAAAAAATTCAATCATTTCATTCTGAAATGATTTTAAAATAAGTGCAGATTATTGAATCTATTTAAAAATTTTATTTGCTAAATTCCCGTATGAAGGTTGGGTTTTATTCCATTGGTGGATGATGTTGTTTCAAGCATTTATTTCTAGAAACAAAATAATTATCTGCTAATAGATAATTCATTTCACACTTGCAATTAGTAAACATATAAAAAATAGGCTTAATATTCTTTTTTTAAAATTCCATAATGAGAAATATTAGATAAATTCCCCTAAATACGTGCTGAGATATCAACTTTTCTAACTCCTCCCCACCATATAACTCCTCCCCTATCATATAACTCCTCCCTCCCCATTCACCATTCATGTCTCTATGTTTATAAAAATAGAAATCTAAATACCAAGGTTGATGTGACGTGGAGAACTGGAGACTTTTTCTGAGTTATTTCGTCAGAAACCTCTTTTTCCTCTTTCTCTTCTTCCTTTTTCTCCTCTCCCTCCATCTCAGTGGGGATTTTGCAGTGTGGTTTGTGGGACACAAGCAGAAGCTCCAGCTGCTCTTTCTCCTTCATCAGACCGCTGATCTCAGCCTCCAGAGCAGCTTTCTCCTCCTCCAGACTGTCTGTCTCCTGCACATCACACACACACACACACACACACACACACACACACACACACACACACACACACACACACACACACACACACACACACACACACACTGTGTCAAAACCTCTGAGAAACCAAACGTTATACACCACTGAAGCTCTACTTGACTGTCTGATAGAACCTTCACACACTGACTGAACACACACTGACTGAACACACACTGACAGAACCAGCACAGACACACTAACATAACACACACACACTGACACTGATACACCGGGTTTAAGGTCTCACATTATTTAATGCATGCAGACAGATGTACACACAGACAGACAGACAGACAGACAGAGAGACTCACGGCCTGCAGACTGTCGGTCAGTTGGCGTCGGCGGTTTCTGCACTTTGCGGCTGCGAGTTTGTTTCTCTCTCTCCGGAGTCTCCTCCTCTCCTCCTCCTCTGGAGACAGCTGTGTGTCAAAATCAGACAAGAATTCTTTGAAATCTTACAATGTGAGTCTTTAGTACCTTAAAGGGTTCTTTGTACTATTCCTCTTAAAGGTTCTGTGCAGAATGTTACAACAGAGGGCTTCCCTTTCTGTCTGTACATCTGTCTCTCTGTATGTGTGTGTGTGTGTGTGTGTGTGTGTGTGTGTGTTTGCAATTCTGTCTGTCTCTACAGCTGTCTGTCATTTGTCTGCTTGTACCTCTGCACACCTGTCTCTCTGTATATAAATCTCTGAGTATATAATTATCTAAAACATTATTAGCTTCCTGTCTATCTGCAACATCCCAGCTAACAGTTTTAGGTTAGCAGAACGTTTTCTCTGGATGATGTCAGAATGTTTTTATGTAGCATTTACTGATGATCTTAGTTATCGGAACACTTACACTAGCATTTCAATAGCGACATTGTGAAGCAAACCCTTAACCTGTCACAGCAGAGGTTTTTAGAACATTGCAGGAACGTTATTTTAGGAACCGTATGAGAATCTATTGAATAGCCTACCTACTGAATGTTCTAACAACGTTCTCTGCTCTGTGGGATGAGTAGAGAGAGAGACAGAGAGAGAGAGAGAGATAGGAACATGGAGGGTGCGAGGGTTCACAAGGAAGCGGTGTATGAGTATTATGGGATGTTGTTTGGTTTGTATGTGAGAAAGGATCTCCACACCTGAATAAACCTGGTCTTTACCTGCTCTTTCTGTGCTTTCCTCCGGCCCACCGAGAACCCGTGACCCGTCTCGGGTTCTCGCTTCAGCTGATGGGTGTGTGTCTTCTTCTGAGGTGTATGTGCTTTCTTCTGAGGTGTGTGTGTCTTCTTCTGCTTGTCTCCGCTGCAGGGACCGACTGATGAAATGTCAGTGGACAAGACCATCCACTTCAGATCAGGCGCCGTGGCGATGGCAGTGACCGTGGGGACGAAGGGACCGTCGTCAGAGCTCTGACACACACACACACACGCACACATACCACAATTAGCATGTTCATCCTGCTATACCAAGCTTCAATTAATAATGATTTATTAATGAGTATTACATCGTTACAAATGAATAATTAATCATCAATACCTGTCCATCAACCTGCTAATTAACGTTTCCTTTTTATAATCGATATTTTAATGAAAAAACCTCACGTGTATCAAGTTAATATCAGATAAATCATGACTTTAACGTCATCACTGATGAATGACACTAATCATGCATCAGATACATGATAAATACATAGCATCCATGTTTCCCTGTCCTTTGTCTCCAGATGCTAAACTCACATCTGCTTAATGACATGATGCAATCAATCAATCAATTTAAAAAATAATATATATAAATAATATATATATATAAATATATATATATAATGATAATAATAATAATAATAATAATCATTTACGTCACGTGTACCTGCGCGTGCGCCTCCTTGGCAGACAGCTGGCCGCGAGACGAGGACCCGGTTTTAGGCATCTTCTTATTATAATAACAACAAATGCAATCAAATCAGTAAAATCCTGCAACACTGATTCTACACTATCAACTGCACCACGTGTGCTGATAATAGATGTCGTGGTTATATATCTATATATATGGTTTGTTTGTTTTTTTTATGTTCTAAAAAGGTTTTTGCTGTAATTCACCAGTGCACTAATCCGCACAGCTCCGGCGCTCCTGCGCTTCTGTAGTGAAGCGACAATTTTATGAATGAAATCTGTGAGACCGGACTGTACCACCCTGCGCTCATGGGGGAGCAGGGGGTCGAGGTGTGGAAATATCATAGCGCTTTCCCTTCTTTCTTTCTTTCTTTTTTTTTCTTTCTTTTTTTTTTTTGCACTTGCATGCTGTGCATGTGATGCACAATCTAATAATACAAAGGTGCGAGTGTGTTTGTGTGTGTTTGGGTGTATTTATAATAATAATAAGAATAAGCACATCTGTCTTTAGAATGTGTTTATCGGTAGCTCGCTTTTATTTGTAAAGACACCTTAGAAGCAGTACAGCAATGCCAGGCATCTTCATTTATTTAATGTTTTATTTTTTACATGCATGTGAATTGTAAAAAACAAAACAAAACAAAAAAAAAACAAAAAAACAACAACAGACATCCAGGCATTCATAGCCTACTACCTAGGCTAAATATTTCAGTTAGTGATATATTCAGAATTTTACTTTCATGATGCACTCATAATAATATTTATTTTTTGCAATGCATGACAATTATGGGTGCCTTAAACATTTATATTAATCACAAAATTATTATTATTATTATTATTATTATTATTATTATTATTATTATTATTATTATTATTGTTTAAAAATCATAAAAATATAGATGTTATTCATTTTGGTGCTTTGATTTATTTGTGAATTGGCTCAGGGTAAGAAATACGAATTGTTATATTAATATATAATTTTTTTCTGCACACTGCATGATGGAGAAGCACAAGTGCTGCAGCAACAAGACGCACGCGAGCCAATCACGAGGCGCGGCGCGCGGCAGCCAATCGGAACGCAGCGCGCGTTGTGTGCCAGTCAGAGCGCGGCGCCTTTGTGACCATATTTGGTGTTTCCGGAGGGGCGCCATTGCGGCAAAACTGTGCCCCTGTGGTTATTTTTATCTCGTCCGATTTAATTAAAACGATACACGACAAACTCCAGAGTTGTCACCTTAAAGAAGTGGTGGACATTATTTTAAACGACCATACATATTTAAATAAATAAATAAATATTTAGAAAATAAACATATAAAAGCATCTCTAGTTTCCATGGCTCGTGCCTGCAGCACTTGTCCTGTCATGGTGTTAGGAAACGGAAGGCTGTAGCCACTGAGATAATGGAGATTTTTAGCTGAAATAAAACATGAGGTCATGTGTGTGTGTGTGTGTGTGTGTGTGTGTGTGTGTGTGTGTGTGTGTGTGTGAAATCAGAGCCACAGCTTCTTTCTTGTGCTCCATCCAAGTGTTTCCCGGCAGCCCTGGCACGCCCCCTGCCCGGTTTGGGTCGCGTGAGTGTCGGTCAGTCCGCCCCGGAATCCCTCCATAACAATGGCTGCGTCCCAAACAAACACCTCAGTGTGCTGCCTCTCTGGACTCTGCATTCTAGATCATTCTGCAGTTTAGGTGGAATACAAGAAAAAACAACAACAACAACAAAAAAACAACGTTTATTAAATATGACCTTAATAAATAACAGAAATAGAAATAGATTTAGATTTAGAAATAGATTTTAAACTCAAAATGTCATTTTTAAGTTGTAAAAACAAACCGTTTTTTACACATTACAGTTTAAAAAATTGTGTTGTGTTGAATTATTAGGAACACTGTTTACATGTTTATATATTACGTCTAGTTTCTTGAATAAACTACTCACTACTCAAGATATTAAAAAACAACCTAAAAACCTAACGAACCTTTCTTACAGTGTCGAGTCCTTGACCACATTTCATTCGATGTTTTAGAATTTTCATTAAAAACAAATTGTAAATATGGAAATTAGACAAAATGAGACAATGAGTAGCATTAAAAAAATACTAATGGGTTTCACTCAGAATGTTTTTTTTTTTTTTTAAATAATAATAACAAACCTACCTGTCGGGGGTTCGATTCCCACCGGGGCCCTGTGTGTGTGGAGTTTGCATGTTCTCCCCGTGCTGCGGGGGTTTCCTCCGGGTACTCCGGTTTCCTCCCCTAGTCCAAATACATGCATGGTAGGCTGATTGGCATGTCTAAAGTGTCCGTAGTGTGTGAATGGGTGTGTGAGTGTGTATGTGATTGTGCCCTGCGATGGACTGGCACTCTGTCCAGGGTGCACCCCGCCTTGTGCCCCATGCTCCCTGGGATAGGCTCCAGGTTCCCCGTGACCCTGAAAAGGAGCAAACGGTATAGAAGATGGATGGATGGATGGAACAAACCTACCTGTTCCTGAAGAACTTCCTACAGAATTCACTTCCAGAAGATAAGTGTAAGATAAGATTTTGTTTTTTTAGACTCTGGCCAATCGGCACTATCATAAAGACAACAAGTCACTTCTGTAGCACACTTATCTCAGGATATGAGCTCCAGCTAACTACTACAAATGTTATCAGGCGGTGCTGTGTTTGTGTGATATCTGAAGTACACTCACATTAGACCTGATTAGATTTGGCACTTACATAACAGGACAGGACAGAATATATAAGATGGCGTTTGAGATTAGTGTGCGTCAAAACCACCAGACATTGGAAAAGCTTTTTTTCCCATGGGCAATCAGATTTATGAACACTTAATTACTTCACGAACAGGATGAATGTGTCACTGACAGCGGTGTGTTTGTGTTCAGTTGAGCAATATCACACGAGCAAGACTGCTGTTGTCCTGAATATTAGTATGGTTGTGATTCGGCTGTAGTTACGGAGCCACAGGTAATAACAGCCGTGCTGATTTTCACTACAACAGTGCGAGTGTGGGTATGATATTGCTTTTATACAACGGTTCTATAAAACATAAATTCATATGGTGTGACTGACATTTCGGACACAATATGGTCAAATACTTTGCTTATCTTTGCTCCATTAAAGAAAATACACTGTTGCTATGGTGACACAGAGACTGTTTGACAGCCTGTAGTAAGTGTAGTAACGGTATCAGTGTAATGAACTATTGCTATTGAACTGAATTACCCTTTCCCCCCCTTGTAACCTTTTGTTGTATATGTCCTTGTCTTTGTTTTTGTATTGTGATGTGTAATGTCTGTAAACACAATAAGAGTCAAATTCCTTGTACACTCTGATCCTGAATAGTAAACAATACATACAGTCTAGTACATACAGTCTGGCAGTAGGATGTGATTGCAGGGAGGAGCAGATGAATGAAGTCAGTTATGGTATCATGAAGCAGGATTGTGTGCAAAACATTTAAGGATGTGGTCAGGAGGTGATCCTGAATACATGTGAAATGAGAATCTTCTAAAAGGGAAGGGTAGATGTTACTGTAAATGATCCTGACGCATTTTTATGATGTAATAGCTTTATTTTTAGTTTATTTTACATGCTTTAAACATATGCAGTAGAACATGAAGCAGACACACTCAGGGAATCCATTTTTATAATAGTGACTGTAAAAAATAATTAGCTCCAAATAGATTAGCAAAAATGTAAACACTTTCTGTGAGAATTCTGCGTTCATTTTTTTTTTTCCAAAAACAAAAAAAATCCTGCTGTGTTTTAGTTTACAATCTGTTCCTATTAGCAAGCTAACGGCTAGTCAGCTAAGCGAAAGGAACACATTGATGACGTCGGAGTGCGGTCGGATTATACCGGTTTAAACCGTCCCAGCCGCTCGTGTGAGGTAAACACACACACACACACACACGCACGTACAAACCAGCCAGCCTTTTAGAAGGAACAACGGCACCCGGAAAAGAAATCAGCCAATCAGAGCGCGGCTGCCGACGTCACTGGGAGGGGCGTCTCCATGACAGCGAGGCGCAGGTTAAACAAAACAGAAGCTGCACAGCGCGGAGCGGCGCGCGCCATAGAAACGCTGAGGCAGGCTGTTTATTTCTCCTGTTAATCAGTAACAGAGTGTGCTTTCCTCTTCTCTAATCCTCTCTCACAGCCACACCGACTCTACAAAACTCACTTCAAAACTCACTTCAGCACAACTATTCATCATAACTCAGATAAATGCGTGCATTTTGTTGTGTTACATACGTTTTACAGTGTCCGAAACCCACCATACTCTTGCAACAGAACTTAAATGGCATATGGGCTGCAGCACAGCCATGACGTCACACACACACACACACACACACACACACACACACACACACACACACACACACACTCTTTACATAGTGAAATGTTTGAATTTTTTTTTTTAAATGTATTCCTAGTATTAACAAAGTAAAACGTGAAAACACTGCATACAAGTACACACAGTGTGCTCAGTGCTAACTGTGATGTAGTTTAAACGAAGTGAAAATAAAATATAATGTAATCGATCAATTTAAACTGCCAAATGGAATGCCACATATGTAAATGTAATCGTAAACCATATGCATGCGATTGCATTGGTTAATAACATTGTGAATATTTTAATATTGAAGTATTTATTGGCTTTACTTAACTAATTAACTACTTAATTCGATTACTTGTTTGAATAATTAACGCTATTTCACTGAGGATATATTTCCACGGCTGAAATAGCTGCTGTAATTATAATATATAGCGCTGTAAACACAGTAATAATGCGTTAATAAAACAAAGCGATAATAATAATAATAATTATATATATATATATATATATATATATATATATATATATATATAGATAGATAGATAGATAGATAGATAGATAGATAGACAGATATACATACATTCAGTTACAGTAATAACATTGTGATGATTCTGATATTAAAATAACACATGAGTGTTTTCTTAGCATTGTACTGCTAATGATTCAGCAGTCTTTCTATTTTTAGGTTCATGATATTACTGCTTGGAGCATGTTTAACTATTAATCCCTCTATATCTATATTTGCAAAAACACATCCAGGAATTCTTTTCCGCATTTTTGTTATGTTTCTACGCTTCAAACACAGGGATTAGCATATTGGCATGGGGACGGTTAAGGTTCTAAATGGAACGGGCTTTAAAAGAAAAACACACACACACACACACAGAAAACGGTCATTATTCTGACGCAACGGTCTCGGGCTGTCTACAGAGTGATTTCCCATCAGCGCCCCGCCCACACCAGCGCTGTCAGGATGCGATTGCCATATAAGGTAAATGACGCCATGGGATCCCCTGCTTTGGAACGTCAGCCATTCATATCAGTAGGGTATTAAAAATAGATGTAATCAGACAGAAACTTGCTGTGTTACTGATATATTCCGGACGTTTTGGAGGAAAGTTCGCGTGCTCGTTGTGCTGAATCGGGTCGGAATCACTTTCAGAAGCTTTGTTTGTGTTCCTCGCGCTCGTCTCGGGTGAACTCTGTCCCAGAGAAGGCCACGCCCCGTTTTTGTTTGCGTCATCGGGAGGTATATAAAAGCAGCCGAGCTCCGAACAGGCAGCACTTCAACTTCGGAGGCTGAACAGGAGGAAGACCGACAGCAGCAGCAGCAGCAGCAACAGCAGCGAGTTTAACAGCGAGTCAGAGGAGACTAAAACTACTCCCTCAGCTCTCAATTCGTCATTGTTTGGATTTATTCCGGATTAAAATAAGCTCTTTTGGGTTTAACAACACGATGTTTTCCACCATCGGTACCGACTTGACTTACAGCAGCATGGCTTCTCCTCTGAACCCGACTCAGGTATGGAGCTTCATGTTTACATCACTCACAGCGCTATTCTGCTTTAATAACCTTCTCTATAACTATAGCAATCTTTTGGGTTTTTTAGTCGTCCTTCAGAAGGACACAGCTTTCTGTTTCATTTGACTTGTAAATACTGCGTGTTCCTTTGTAAAAAACAACAACAACAGAAAACAAATAAAAACAATGCATTGACAGCTGGAGTTTGTTCTCTTTTAAACTGATTTGCATGGATCTAAAGAGTGTTTCATTTTTGTTCTTCAGGATTTTACGGACCTTGCAGTCTCAGGAGCGTCCTTCGTGCCCACCGTCACGGCCATCTCCTCGAGCCCGGACCTGCAGTGGATGGTCCAGTCTGTGGTCTCGTCCGTGGCTCCGTCTGAGAGCAGGGTTCATCCCTACTCCTCCGACATGACCTTCTCCAGATCCAAAATGGTGAAGACCCTGAGCGGAAACAAGGCTCCCGGCAGCACCAGCAGCCGCAGGGGCAGAATTGAGCAGGTGAATACGGTTACCACACTCTTCTTCTTCTGCTATATGTCATAATAACTCGTGCAATGTGTAACACTCAGTCGGATGGAAATTAACTTCTCTTGCTGTTCTTTACAGCTTGCTCCAGAGGAGGAGGAAAAGAAGCGTCTTCGCCGCGAGCGAAACAAGATGGCCGCTGCCAAATGCCGCAACAGGAGACGCGAGCTCACAGACACCCTGCAAGCTGTAAGTATTAATCGCCACCTCCTTTAATCTTATCGATAAATCTTATCAATAAATCAACACACACACACACATACGAACACCGAATGGATCAAAGTAACGAGACATATTTTTCTTTCTTCTGAAGGAAACGGACATTCTGGAAGATGAGAAATCAGCTCTGCAGAATGACATCGCCAATCTCCTGAAAGAGAAAGAGCGTCTCGAGTTCATCCTGGCCGCACACCGGCCCATCTGTAAGATCCAGTCACAGATGGACTCGTCCTTCACCGAACCCTGCGTCTCTCCGGTGTCGTCCGAGAGCGCGGTGACTTCCGGACCTTCCACACTGACCACAACAACTACCACCTCCGTGAAACTGTCCGACCTCGAGTCCACTCTGGAGGCTTCGCTTGATCTTCTCACCAAATCCGAGATGGACACGGCCCGCTCGGTGCCGGACATCGACCTGTCCAACTCTCTGTACGCCGCTCAGGACTGGGAGCCACTTTACACGCCGGCCAACCTGGACCTGGAGCCTCTGTGCACGCCTGTGGTCACCTGCACACCCACTTGCACATCCTACACGTCTACCTTCCTCTTCTCGTACCCGGAGGGCGACGCCCTCTCCAGCTGCGGCCAGATGCACTGTCGCGAAAGCAGCGGCAACGAGCAGTCGTCCGATTCGCTCAGCTCACCCACTCTGCTCACGCTATAAGGGCGCCAATACTTATTCTCCTCCATCAGCCTCACATCAACACTGACCTTAAAGACATTAACAATGCAGGGCTACAGATTCCACTAAGCAATCACTTATTATTATTATTATTATTATTGTTATTGTTACGTTATTATTCATGCGTATGAATGAGGCTCTTAAACATGTAGCATGGTTTTTATGTTTCATTATGCAGATATTGTGTAGAAGATGAATAAATAAATACGTAAATAAATACATTATGTTTATGGTGCTCGATAAACTGTAACGTGGTCTCAGCAATATCCAGGCAACCTGTGTGAATTTGTGCGTTTTCTTTATCTAGCCGTCGTGCTACTCTGCTAACATTACATGAAGTTTTCTGTGAAAACATCGTCTTAAAAATAAATTATGGATTGTTTTTATTTTTATACTGGAATGTGAACTAAAAGCAAACTGTACCTGTTTGCAAAATAAAAAAACTATTAATAAATATTCATTGTACAACATTTTTGTTTGTGTGTGTGTGTGTGTGTGTGTGAGAGAGAGAGAGAGAGAGAGAGAGAGAGAGAGAGTTAGCCCAAAAGTGTTACGCCACATAAAAAAGCTGAAATGATGAACTTTCTAAAAGTCTGAACTGAAACAGTGGCTAAGTAACTGAAACTTTCCTCACGCGTTGCTGCTGAAGTCAGACGGTGAGGAAACGCATCCACGTCACACGTCATGAATATCAGTGACGAAACCAGAGGTGTCTGAAACTTTCCTGACCAAACCGAAGTTGGGAAATTTTAGCGAGAGTGATGGTGTCGATTTATTATTTTTTTTGTCACCACTCGCTCTGGAATTTCTCTCTCCCTTTCCGCTCGATACTCACCTTCTCCACAGCTCCTGACTTCAGCGGAAGGAAAAGCGAGACTGAGAACTCTTCATGAGAAATTCGTCTGGACATGTTTTCCTCTAAAGCTTTCTGATTAGAAAAGAAACGAGCAGATATGAAAAGTTACACAGTGCTAAACTAGAATTACAGTAAACACATTAACAAGTAAAAACACACTTTTCACATTTCACACGTTACCATGGCACCTGTCAAGGGGCGGGATATACTGGGGAGTAAGTGAACAGTCAGTTTTCGAGTTGACGTGTTGGAAGCAGGAAAAATGGGCGAACCTAAATAAACACTGTTTCAGACCAAGTACACCCCTTCATAGCAACGGTGTTCCCTAATATCAGTGTCCTCTTTCAGCAGTATAACGCTCCCTGACACATTGCAAACATTGTTCAGGAACGGTTTGAGGGAACATGACAAAGAGTTCAAGGTGTTGCCTCGAAATTCCCAAAACCTCAATCCGATCGAGCGTCTGTGAGATGTTCTGGACAAACAAGTCCGATCCACGGAGACCCGACCTCACAACTTACAGGACTTAAAGGATCTGCTGCTAACGTCTTGGTGCCAGATACAGCACACCTTCAGAGGTCTTGTGGAGTCCACGCCTCAGAGCTGTTTCAGTGGCACAAGTAGAGAAGGATGTACACAGTATTAGGCAGGTGGTTTTAATGTTCAAGCTGATCGGTGTAGATGTTAACCTTCCGACTCCCAGATATCGCACGATTCACAGTGTTAGCTAAGCAATGTTACAGCTTCTGTTTATACTGTGTTTGATTTATCGCAGCAGAGAAGCGTATTAGCGAGAATGTCTACTGTATTTTAATGTATTAAAGACTCGAGAGTGTGTAGAGATCAAGTTTTGCTATAACTTCCTGTTAGTGCAGATTACACAATAACACCATAAAGAGAAATGGTTCAGTTGCATGTGCAAGTTTTGACACAGTGACGCGACAACAATCTGCTGAGAGTCTGCTTCGCTCACTTCCTTCCTCCATGTACGCTGACGGACGCCTTCAGGCGGTTGCACAACACCTCACCGAATCCACCAATCACAGCGCAGATCATATCACCCTAATGAGGAAAAGAGATAAGAACATGACGAGAGCGAGAGAAAGCTAATACATAATGTGTGTGTGTGTGTGTGTGTTTATCAGGTTGTGACCAGTTTCAAACTCCTCAGCAGTTTAGCATTTTTCACTTTAGTAATCATTGTATCACTTTTTTTATTTAGCTTTCTGTATATTTTGGCGCTTGTTCTATAAGCTAAATGAATTTGATTACCTCATTTTAATGCTCGTTGGTGTTTAGCATGTTTACTATAATGCTAATCACTAGTTATTGTAGCCTAATGACTATAACGCTCGTTATTATTAGGTCACAGGCATCGTAGTTAGCGTGGATGCTATAATGTTATAGCTATTACAGTTAGCATGTTTACTGTAATGCTAGTCAAAAGAATGTTATAATGCTAGTTATTATTACTACTGCCTGCTTACTACAATGATAGTTGTAGTGTTTTAGCTATTATAGTTAGCCTGTTTACTATAATGCTAGACTGTATGTTTATTATAATGTTATAGCTACTCCAGTATGACTTTAATGCTAGTCGCAGTACTGCTATAATGCCTTAATGCTAGTTGCTAGTTACGCTAGTTAGCCTAATTATTATAATGCTAGGTATTATTAGGTTATAGTCATAGTTAGCATGTTTACTATAATGTTATAGCTATTACAGTTAGCTGTAAGGATAGTATTATAGCTTTACAGCATTTACAGTGTAACGATGAAGCTAAAACACACTGAAAACGCTAAGATAATGTGATAAATGTCTCCAGGATTAAACCATAAACTCCCTTCAGCGTGTCACGTGCTGAAAAAACAGACTCACACGTTTTGTTATGATGAGTGTGTGTTGTTTAGAAGCGAGCGTACAGTTTTAGTGGTAGGTACAGGACGGGGTGTGAAGGAGAAGAGAAAGTGAAAGGTATAGATTTTGAGGAGAATCAAAATGGAAACAGAGAGACGGTGATGAGTGGTTTGAGGGTATAACGCTGAGGAGCGAGAGGACCGGAGTGCTGCTGGACTACAGACCAAAATAAACTCCTGCTAGAGAAAAGGGGAAAAGAAACAGAAGGAAAAATGAAACACACACACACACACACACACACACACACACACAGGAGGCAGCGGACCACGCTGCGCGAGTCGTGACGTACAGCCTGGATCCTCTATTAATACCCCTGGTCGACCCCGGGGGAGATGCAGCGGCGTGCAGAAATAGCAGGTGCTCGCTTTAACAGCAGCTTCAGCATCAGCAGCAGTAAGATTAGCGCTGCGTGACGACAAACCTGCGTCGCTTCCTGCAGCTCTGAGGAGGAGACTGAGGCTCAGACTCGCCAAGGAAACACGACCAGATTCATCACGCGTTACATAACTCACCTCTCATTCCCTGCTTTTTATTCAATAATAATGATGTAACAGAGTACTACAGTGTAATAAACATGTTATAATTGTGAACACTCTCACAGCCCGAGTTGGTCTAGATTTAACTGCCTCTAATTCTTAAAGTGGTGTTTGGAGCTGTCTCTTACTATCATGGACACTAGTACACAACAGGAGATATTCTCCGTTTAGACTTGCACTTCATTACGTCCAGGAAAATTCTCAAAATCTCTGACGACTCGTCCTGTATTCGAAGGATCACTCCATGCTCCATGCCAAAACTGCAGCCAATCTGTGACTTAGACCTAGATTTAGACGTAGATATCAGGCAGGGTCTCAAGGCACAGGTCTTTGACGAACATTCTTCTCTACGTGTTTCTTCTCCTCGTTGGCGTTTGGTTTCATTGCGCTCTTGGAGATGTGATGGTTCTCCGTTCGGAGGCCGTGACCAGCCGGTCAGAGTCTCCTTGTGAGCGACGATGAGGTGGAGCTTGTACTGTACATTCAACTCCTTTGTAGCACCTCTTCATTGGTGATATGATCATAATATCTGAGCTTAAGGATCCTGCATAGCCTCTCTTCCACCTTCTTCTTGATGCTTGCTGAAGATAAACATGCGGCGCTTGATCTTCAGGGAGATGGATGGTGAGGACCAGATATCGTTCATCCTCCAGGAGACAGCAATCGCTTGAATTCCTGATAGAAAATTCCAGGATAAAATTCCAGAAAAAGGAATTGTGAAGAACTCTCCCACCCTGACACTGACTTTAGATGGCTGAACAATATACTGTGCAGTTACAGGAACCCTATATTGCCCCCTAGAGGGAAGTGTGTTCAATGCAATAAAAGAGGATGGGAATGATCTCTCAGGTTCTGCTCAGCTTTCTGCATGCTAAAAACCTCATAAATGTCAGACAGCTATCTCTGTGCTTTCACTTGAATCGTCTCTGCCGTGTTGACAATCCCGAACAGTTGTTCTTCTGATTCTTTACACCGAAAAAGCCATAGTGTAAAGGTTATGCATTAAAATTCTCTCAATTAGACCTTTATATACCAGCACCAATGCATCTTTTACTTCATCCTTATTATACTTCATCATTATTATAGCTCATTATTAGTATACCACAGCGCAGTTGAATTCTTGAACCTTCTACCACTTACTCCTTTTCAGGGTCACGGGGAACCTAGAGTCTATCCCAGGGAGCATGGGGCACAAGGCGGGGTACACCCTGGACAGGGTGCCAATCCATCACAGGGCACAATCACATACCCATTCATACACTACGAACACTTTAGACACGCCAATCAGCCTACCATGCATGTCTTTGGACTAGGGGAAGAAACCTGAGTACCCGGAGGAAACCCCCGCAGCACGGGGAGAACATGCAAACTACGCACACACAGGGCCCCGGCAGGACTCGAACACCGGACCCTGGAGGTGTGAGGCGAACGTACATATATGTGAACGTGCTAACCACTAAGCCATCGTGCACCCCTTTACAATGACCTACATGTCGTTTATTAACAAAACAAAAATTATAATTGTTGGCAAATGGGTGTAGCCGACATATGTAAATGGGAAAAATTCTACCACGGTGTAAATTATTTTCATATAACTTCACAGTCTGTCACGTGTTATATTTTTTACATACCTTATAAAAGGCACTAAACATGATAGAAAATAATGGCTTTGAGTATTATGGCTAAAATATGTCATTTGTAATAGCCTTGATATTTTTACAAACTCAGTTCAATTACATGTTATTTGTACAGCGTGTTTAACAGTGGACATAGTCCCAGAGCAGCTTTACAGAAATATATAAACTCAGGATATAGATTTGAAATGTATGAATTTACCCGTAATGAGCAGTCAGTGGTGACGGTAGTGAGGAAAAACTCCCTGAGACGATATGAGGAAGAAACCTCGAGAGAAACCAGACTCAAAAGGGAACCTGTCCTCATTTGGTTAACACCGGATAGTGTGATTATAAATAATTATGTACTACATGGTCAAATAGTGCAGTTGTGTATAGTTTAAATTCACAGTAAAATCCCCAGTGCTGATTTAACACCCAGAGTGCTGAAATTACACCCTACAGTGTTTATATAAATCCACTGGACACAAATGAACACTCTGGTGTTAATTAAACACCAGAGATTTTACTGTGTTTAAAATCTGACATCATTGTTGAAAGTCTAAAGATTTATGTTTGAAATCTTTAGAGCAACTTTGTCCTTTCTAGAAAATTCTATGTACCACATCATCACTATGACCACCGCTGTGTCCTCCTGAGCTGAAAGCGGCGACATCACAGGTACATCCGCACCGCGCATGCGCACTATCTTACCAGTATTACTTCCGCGTACGCCTGCGTAAGACCGACGCGCATGCGCAGTGAACCGCCTGTCTGTGTGGATGATTCGGCCTGAAGCAGCCATGGCTCGGTTCCGTGTCTTCATCCTGCTGCCGGTCATTTTTCAGTCCGTGGCTTCAATTTCGTTCTTTCTGCCGATCAGGACGCGGAAATGTCTGAAGGAGGAGATCCATAAAGACATCCTGGTGACTGGGGAGTACGAGATCAGCGAGCAGGCTAACAGCAAAGTGAACCTGAAGGTGGGACTCTTGTCTGCTAACGCTAATGCTAATGCTAATGCTAATGCTAATTACAAGGCGACGTCAGCGCAAACAATCGGATTCTTTAACTGACACGTTAAATAGTTTTAAACACCGGAACTAAAATATTCATAAAAATACTGATTTAGTTGATTTGTTTTTATTTATTACAGTGACTTTATTTACTTTAGCTCGGATTAGAAACAAAGTTTTTAAACCAGTTCAGTTGATAAACTGTCAGAGATTCCGCGTGCGCGGATTTCAACGTCTCTAAACGTTATTGTTAGTTTATAATGTTGTTATAATTTTAATGAATAATGTTTTGAGCAAACTGAGTTAGTTGATTAAAATTATGATACACGGCGCTTCCGGGTTGGTCGCGCGAGAGAAACAGCTGTTCACGTTCGCACACAATATTATTATTATTATTATTATTATTATTAGTAATAATAATAATAATAATAATAATACATCAATAAAAATAAAATACATCAACAAAAATAAAGATAAAATATTAATCCTGATATTACTAATAGTAGTAGCTATAAATGTTAAAAGTAATAATAATGCACTGTTTTTATTTATGTATATTAAATATGGTTCAAATGCATTTTGTTATTTAAATATATTTTGTGGAACATTGTATAATCTGCATAAATAAATAAACATGAATAGCTAGACATCACTAATACACAGATACATATATCAATATTCATATATAAATAAACATTTTGATTGCATGATGTTTAGAGATCAGTCTCGTGCATAAAAACAAGACTTTTATTTTATTTCATTTTTTTAGTTTATGATAATGATTTGTACCAGCGTTCCCTCTCATTACCCTATACACAGCTAATCCTCTTTAATCTGATTAAACACGGTGGTATTATCACAGCACTTCTCCTCGCTAGGAGTTTAAATCATATCAGAGAGAAAAAAATAAGTGAACCTATAGTGTGACACGATTGGTTCAGATCTGGTCATGTGACCCTTTTAATTTGAATTAGTATTCATTAATTTTCATTAATCAGATGTTGATGATCGAGATATTGCAGATAGTGTGTGTGTAACATGTACATTGTGATGGGGTGTGTGTGTGTGTGTGTGTGTGTGTGTGTGTGTGTGTGTGTGTGTGTGTGTGTGTGGCGCCCCCTGGTGTTGTACACCGTATAAAGCTGCTCACTTCATTTGCACCTCGTCTCTGAGTGATCAGTTTTGATGTGCTGAATCAGTCAGGTTTAATACTGACGCTGACATCACGGTCAGGATTGGGGGGATCAGGTTCAGGGGGTTCAGGATTAGGGAGTCAGGTGATTGTTGTGATGTAGTTACATGAGGTGGTTGTTGTTTTAGATCACAGACTCGTCCGGTCACATCCTGTACTCCAAAGAGGACGCCACGAAGGGCAAGTTTGCCTTCACCACTGAGGACTACGACATGTTCGAGGTCTGCTTCGAGAGCAAGTCACAGATGGGTGAGTGGTGATAGATATAACAACAATAAATAATAAATGTTAGAAATGATCATGAGTCAATAAAATAGAAAAAGTCATAAAAAGTGTATAAAATATCTTGAACTGCTTAAAATCATGTACTGTACTGTTCTCTCTCTCTCTCTCTCTCTCTCTCTGTAGCTATAGGGCGAGTTCCTGATCAGCTCGTTAATCTGGATATGAAACATGGAGTGGAGGCTAAAAACTATGAGGAGGTTTGTGTTCTTTCCTTCCTTTTCATTTACAAATCTCTCTAAATAATTACACATTTATAATAAAACACGCCCATAATTTAACTACAACTGTCACCAGCCGTTACACATTAATCTGAAGTGTTTGTGTGTGTGTGCGCGCACGTACGTGTGTGTGTTTCAGATTGCGAAGGTGGAGAAGTTGAAGCCCCTGGAGGTGGAGCTGAGGCGTCTGGAGGATCTCTCCGAGTCCATCGTTAATGACTTCGCCTACATGAAGAAGAGGGAGGAGGAGATGAGGGACACCAACGGTGAGAGAACCTCAACACGCACCGCTACCATAGTGCTGGAGGTCACATGACCAGGAAGGGGATTATGTCACTCTCTTTATAAAGTGTTTTCCTGTCTGAAGTCAACATGGTGCAGAAAGTAGTACATCTCTAACTCATCATCTCACACACACGCACACACACGGATGCACACTTAAGCTCTGCCCCTCAGCTCTCTGGAGCAAGCACAATATCAATGTCCTGATGAATAATTTAATGAAATACCTCTCATCATGACTTTACTTCTTTCTTTCTTTACTTCTTGTGTTCTTTCCTTTTTGTTTGTTTCTTTAATTCTTTACATCTTTTCCTTAAAATACAGATCTATTAAGTGAAGTTTATTATTTTGAATCTTTTTGCACATATTTTAAATGTACTTTAATGACACTTTCACTGTTGTAACACTAACAGTAACAGAAATATTTATTTTCTCTCTCTCTCCCTCTCTCCTGCAGAGTCGACGAACACACGTGTGCTGTACTTCAGCGTGTTCTCCATGTGTTGTCTGATTGGTTTGGCCACATGGCAGGTCTTCTACCTGCGCCGCTTCTTCAAAGCCAAGAAGCTCATCGAGTAAAAAAAAACAAAAACAACAATAACCAGAACCGCCAATCACACACTGGGAAGCCCCGCCCCCAACTCCATATTACACCATTACACGGTTTTTTAATTTCCCAGTTTCACATTGCTAGGGTGTGCACGTGCGAAAGTGTGTGTGCCTGTGCGCGAGTGTGTGCGCGAGTGTTCATCAGGAGCTGGCACGGCGGCCATGTTCATATTCCACTGTCATGTTTTTGCTACAAACCCAATTAATAATAAAATGACATGTTTAGTCACTTATTTACATTTTAATTATTGTTATTTTTAATCTCACACACCCCCGAGTGTCACTCATTTCCTGTCTGAAGAACGCATCCTTTTTTTTTTGGAAGAGTGGCAAATTTTTTGTACGTCTGTCTCTTTTTTTTTTTTTTTTTTTTTTTTTTTTTTGTGATACAGAATATTATACATAAGCTCCGCCCCTTTCAACTCTCTCTCTACCTATACATTAATGATATTATTTGATATTATACTGAAGAAACTGATGTTGATACGGTGATTAGTAATTTTCCCGAATGCTGAAAGTGTCTTCAGGACTTTTACAGTCAGCTGGAGGTCCATTTTTAACACGATTAATTTTTTTCTTCTCATAAACACGTCTCTTCGGTAGTAAGTGCGGAACGTTGTTGGAGAATCTCGCCCCAAAAACAGAAACGTTATGATATCAGTGTTTTGTGAAACATGTTGTAATGTCATTATGAGATGATATCCGTGTATCGCTCGCCCCTTTTCTACTTTCATTAGTTTTTTTTTGTTACACAGAGGAAAGTTATTTGATCTCCTGATTCGGTTCTCCTGGTTCTCCAGGTTCTCCTCTCATTAACTCTGTGGTTTGTGTTTGATTTGATGTTTCTGGTGGAGCTCATTAGAGGGTAATGGATAATTTGATTTTAATATTATTATTATTATTATTATCATCATTTTTTCAGTCAGTAGATGATTGTTCACTGGTGGTTTATTGATTCTGTGGCAGTTGGTTTTCATGATTAAAGCTGGATTGTCCTTCAATAAACTTTGTTACTTAAAACAGTTCTGAGTTTGAATTTTTTTTTTTTTTTTTTTTAAATACCGTCAGGTGGTGTGTTATTAATTGAATTGAACATTATTGATCTTTTGGTTAAACCTTCCTTTGGGTCGTAATCTTGCTGAAATTCCTTTTAATCCAGATTATTAACAGACACCTGAATCCTAACCCTAGGGCCTCTTATTTTTAAATATTTGTCTTCACGCGACTGGTATCATGGCCAGCTTCACACTATCTATCTATCTATTACATAAATCTATATTAATCTATTAATATTTCAGTCATTCTTTCTTTACTGTCTTTTATCTTTCGTCTGTTCTTTCTTTCCTTCTTTACTCATACATTCCCATTTTGATTTTTTTTGTTTATTATTTTCAGACAAACGAATTGAATTAATCAGTAAAATAAAGTGCTTACATAATTTGTTTTTATGTGTAACCCTGTTATTGATGAGTTATATGTAGATGATAATTGCTGTATTTTTAATATTCATATTTTTAATTGTCATTTTAAAAAAAAGTAGCGCTAATGAGACCGGAAGTGATGTAGTAGTTATTGCTAGCTTCACGTTGTTTCTGTATATAGGTCTGTCATCAGGGTTTCTTCTGTCTTTCCTTCTCTGTCCAGTTCCCGTTTAGAGTTTTCTTTTTGTTCATTAATTTCCAGAAACACTAAATTATCGTGTTGAGTAAAATAAAGTAGTTGCTTTTCGTATTGAATAATCCCGAACTTTTAATTTGAAATATTTGTCATACGTTGGGCGGAAGTGAATTGAGGCTAATTACTGATGCTAGTTTAACGCACTTTCTGTACACAGGCTTACTTTCTTTCATTCATTCTTCCTCCCTATAAGATTTAATCCCCATTTTTAGTTTCTTTAGTTTAAAATCCGAAGTAATTAATGGTGTTGAGTTAAATGCAGTAGTTGAGGTTTATGTTTTAACTGTATTTTCTTCTATTAATATTCATAAGCATGTTTTTTTTCCCCTCCCCGAACTTTTAATGTGAAATATCTGTCATAAGGCGACCGGAAGTAGCTTTCATTGTATTTGTACACATGAATGTGTGATCAGACTGTCGTCCCTCTCTGTGTTATTCCAGGGTGTGATTAGTGATCAGTGATCAGTGAGAATGCCGGGAGCGGATAAGGAGACGGATCTGTCGGAGCGGATTGAGGCGTTTCTGGCCGAGTTGAAGCGCAGCGGCAGCGGCTGCGGATCAATGCGCGGCTCGGCGGAGACAGCGAGAGACACCGCGGCTTTACTCCGGAGGATCACCGCTCAGGCCCGCTGGAGCAGCGCCGGTCTGTTCATTACTCTAACCGCTCTTTCATCCTCCGCTCTGATTGGTCAGGAGGTGTTGATTTCTGACAGTAGCGCAGCTGCAGGTTTCTATTAATGCTCTCGGTCTAATACTTTATCGTTTCTATAGCTCATTCGCAGTATCCTACTTAAATGGATTAAAAATAATCCTTCATATGGAGACGTTTTCTTAAAGTAAGGAGACGTTTATTTTACATTTAAAGAAGGAGTCTCCAGTGTCAGAGGTAAAGGGTAGAGTTCTCTGATTTTCACTAAATTCACACTGTACTGTAGGGAGGTCAAGACTAATGCAGGGGGGCACTTAGTTTCGTCCAATCACGCTCAGAGCTGAGGTATAGTATAATATACTCGATTTGTATAATATTGTATAGTTTAGTACAGTATAGTACAGTGGCTCAGATCTCCTCATTTCCAATATATTACACACAATAACATTTCACTGGTGGATACGAGGTAGCGGTACAGTGTAGAGGTAGAGGTTCGGTGTACAGTGTTTATAAAAGGACAGTTACAGTAGAGAAGTGGAGAATAAACATTACTGAAAGGAAGATGTAATCCACTGATTAATCTCGTTACCATCTTGGTGTTGAAGAACATCTCTGTGGATCTCTAGTTTAGATCTTTGTTTCAAACCAAACCATCACTGTAAGGGTAATTATCGGTTCGTCATTTTCATATCCAACTCGTTTTGAAGGATGTGTTACAGCTCCATCACGGTGTGTGTGTGTGTGTGTGTGTGTGTGTGTGTGTGTGTGTGTGTGTGTGTGTGTAGGTGACCTGATGGAGATCATACGTAAGGAGGGCAGGAGAATGACTGCAGCTCAGCCCTCAGAGACCACCGTCGGAAACATGATCCGCCGAGTGCTCAAGATCATCCGAGAGGAATACGCCAGGTACATACACTGCGTCCTGTACACACACACACACAACACACACACACACACACCAGTTTAGCAGGTTTCAGATAAATAAACACTCGTGTATTACACTAAACGAGCCATCATCTTGATTACACACCATTTATTCAGTGTAATATGTTAACTTCTAGGGTATTGTGTGTGTGTGTGTGTGTGTGTGCAGGTCTCGTGGCAGCAGTGAAGAAGCTGATCAGCAGGAGTCCCTGCACAAGCTGCTGACGTCCGGCGGCTCGAGTGAAGACAACTTCAGAACTCACTTCAGCGCCCTTAAAGCAAACGTCATAGAGGCCATCAATGAGCTGCTGACTGAGCTCGGTACACACACACACACACACACACTCTCGATCACTCGTGATTGATCATGTTTATGGGTCAGTCCGCTGAAACGGTTGAACAGGCCACGATTCAGCCTATAGAGGTAGATCGGATGGAGGTAGATTAGACTAAATTGATGGACTGATTGGATGTATTTCATTAATACAAAGCTTAAAATACACTTTATAACTCAATATATAAATATACAGTAAAATAATAGTAATGAAAAGTAGATGTATAGATTCTTTCCATTAATATGAAATGATATAAATGCATACTCTGTGTGTGTGTGTGTGTGTGTGTGTGTGTGTAGAGGGCACTACAGATAACATAGCCATGCAGGCTCTGGAGCACATTCACTCTAACGAGGTGATCATGACGATCGGACGCTCGCGCACCGTCGAGGCTTTTCTGAAGGACGCGGCTCGCAAACGCAAGTTCCACGTCATCGTCGCCGAGTGTGCACCTTTCTGTCAGGTAACATTACCCACAATCCCCTGCTGCAGCTGTGTAGTGTAGTGCTGCATTGCTGAACTCTGTGTGTGTGTGTGTGTGTTCTCAGGGTCATGAGATGGCCACCAGTCTGTCGAGAGATGGCATCGAGACCACCGTCATTCCAGACGCCGCCATTTTCGCAGTCATGTCTCGAGTCAACAAGGTGAGAGACAGACAGATCGAGAGAGACAGACAGAGGAAGAGGGAGAGAAACGGAGACAGACAGAAAATAGCTACATACAATATAGAGACAGAAAGAGATAACTAAAGATGGAGGTTTTGTCCGTATTAATCACCTTAATCTCAAACTTTTTTGTTTCTTCCTTTTCTTTACTGTGTTTTATGCCTTTTAATTTGTTTCATCTTCCTACCTTCCTTCCTTTCCTTTCATTTCTTGTCAATTCCATCCAGCTGGAAGAACTGTGTGTGTATAATGTGTGTGTGTGTGTGTGTGTGTGTGTGTGTGTGTGTGTGTGTGTATCAGGTGATCATCGGCACACAGACGGTTCTGGCTAACGGAGGACTGCGAGCGGTAAACGGCACACACACCCTGGCGCTGGCCGCTAAACACCACTCCACTCCTCTCATCGTGTGTGCGGCCATGTTCAAACTCTCACCTCAGGTAACCATGACGACGACCACGATGATGGGGGCGTGACAGAACATCTCGCGCTCGCTCGTACGTTTACGTTTTTTTATTTCCTCTCCTCAGTTTCCGAACGAGGAGGACACGTTCCACAAGTTCGTCTCTCCACACGAGGTTCTGCCCTTCACTGAAGGTACATCATCATCTCAGATCTTCCAAATTCCTCCCGGACTAATGATGGCATTTATATTTGTTATATACAGTATATTAAATACTGTGAGCTCTGCCCTCAGGTGAGATCCTGTCGAAGGTGAACGCTCACTGTCCCGTGTTTGATTACGTTCCCCCGGAGCTCATCACACTCTTCATCTCCAACATCGGGGGAAACGCGCCGTCCTACATCTACCGCCTGATGAGCGAGCTGTACCACCCCGAGGACCACGAGCTCTGAATAAACTACATACTCAAACTACCTGCGTGTGTGTGTGTGTGTATATGTGTGTGCGTGTATGTGTGTGTGTGCGTGTTTCCCATGAGTAATAATCATCAGGGCCTATTCATAGATACGTTTTGTTATGAACGCCTGACAGACTGATACGCTAATCGATGATGTCATATCCTGTGCGCAAATCTTAGGACAGTTCTCATGAAGTCTATAAACACCAGCAGTAGTAGTAGTAACAGTAATAATAATAATAATAATAATAATAACCCAGAGTGGAGAAGATGGAGCGTAATGAAAGTTACCTTTAATTCAGTAATGAATTATAATCTACAAAAAATGCTGTTTTTAATTATTTATTTTTTTGAACACATTCAAAAATAGAGCTGAAAATCAAAATTTTAAAAAGAGAAGAAGAAGAAGAAGAAGGATCCTGAGGTTCAGTGGAGCGACGGAGCCAAGCGTCCTTTTCAGCTGTGAGACAAAACACACAAGTTTCCCCCAGTTACAACAGCAGCATGGAAGAAACCTGTAAGAGTGTGTGCGTGAGTGTGTAAGAGTGTGTGCGTGAGTGTGTGAGAGTTACCTGGCCTGTGCTTTAGTCCACTTGAGGGCGTGTCTGGGTGGGACCGAGGCTGGTGGGTGGTAGAAGGGACATCCTGTACGGTTACAATGCGCCGCAAAGCGACACGGCTACAACACACACACACACGAATTTATTCCTTAACTGGATTCACATACATACATAAATACATACATATAACTCAAAACCAACATAAAAGCTCATATCACACACACACACACACACACACACACACACACACACAGTATGAACTTACTTTAGGATGATAGAAGGTACAGTCTGTCCTCTTACACTCGGGGAAGAAACGACACACACTGCTGGACTGAGGAGGAGGAGCTACACACACACACACACATCAATGTGTAAAAATAATTATTGTGGGCGTGGCCTATCCAGTGTTTTTTCAAATCTGCAAATTATTATTTGTTTTTATATTTTGTGAACTGGGAGGGGGGCGCGTGCGCACACACACCTGGTTTGGGAGGCTGCAGCAGGGCTCTGTGGCTGGTGTGTGTGTACGGACAGTCGGGTTTGGAACACTTGCCGTCGTATTTACAGTTAGGATGGATGAACAGACACTTCTCTCCATACACACAGCTGGGAAATGTCCTACACACACACACACACACACACACACACACACACACACACACACACACACACAGGATAGAACTGGTGATTTTCTATAAGCAATATGTGTGTGTGTGTGTGTGTGTGTGTGTGTGTACATACCTGCACTGTGTTTTAGGATGGTGATACACACACTCGTCTCCGCTCTTACATGCCGGCCAGAACCTGCAGCGCTCTAGAACCTTCTGTCTCTTCACCTTCGCCGTTCCCTCCTCCATCTGTTCCTCTCCCTCTATCATCATTCCTTCATCTGGGAGAGACAGCAATGAGAGAGAGATATGACCGACAGCAAGAGAGAGGGGATGAAAAAAAAAAAAAAGAAGGATGACACACACACACACAGAGAGAGAGTACCATGTAGGTTTAACTGTCAGTCCAGCCCAGTTTTAGTGTGTGTGTGAGAGAGAGTGTCCCCTCACCATCAAACAAGAGGTCAGAGGTCATGCTGATTTGCACTGGTTTCGTCCTGTGGTCAGCTGAGGGGTCCACGGTCATGGAGCTGGGGGCGTGGTCAGTGTCCATGTCGTGTTCAGTGAGACTGGCGAGAGGACTCGGCACTCCATCTAACGTCACGATGAACTTCGGACTGCACTCGGGTTTTTCTCTGAGGAAGGACACACGGAATATCTTCATCATCATCATCTTCATCAATAGTACCATAATCATCATCACTCTCGCACCTGTTATGAATGTAACGTAGAACTAATGTAAGAAGCCTCACCTGGCCTGCACTGTGCGTGGAGTGGTGGGCGTGGCCTCCTCCTGATTGACGGTGTCCAGCCTGTTCCTGATTGGTGGATTCTGTTCCAGCTCTGGTTTTCTCATGATGAAGGAGCGAGTGTCCAGAGCCTTCAGTCTCGATGTCTCCAACAGCTGCAGCTCTGAACACCAACCGCAGACAGGAAGTGATGTATATGTATAATACATAAATTATAATATTATATATGTATAATCAGGGTGTGCCCCATCATGACATCACAATATATTTTACAAGCTATATTAATAATAATAATAATAATAATAATAATAATAATAATAATGTCATCACACCTTTAATGTACAATTTCGTACTTCCTGTGACATAAGGAAACACTAAATAATACTCACTGAACTGAGTGTGTGTGTGTGTGTGAGAGAGAGAGAGAGACAGAAGAGTTAAATCTTACCAAACTGCTGCTCTCTGTTCTCATCATCTGGAAGATCCTGCTGCAGTCGAGAGGCCAGAGAGCGAGAAGGGACTGAAAAGAGAGAGTGTGACAGTGTGTGTGAGAGAGAGAGATGAGAAAGAAAAGAAAAAACCTTCTTCATCTCTCACATCATCAGATCAATCCACTTTAATGTAAGTTATGATTTTGATGTCCCATCCCTTTAAGAGGCAGAGTCTCACCGTTTGGGCGGGTGTGATGTGCTTCCTGTGGGAGGAGCTCATGCAGGTGCTCTTGGACCAATCGGATGGCAGCTCTGCTCATCTCGTCGCTCGCTGAGCGTGTTCGTGGTGCCACGGGAACCGTCTGTCGCTGGGGGACTGTGTGCCCAAACAAACACAAACAAAAACAAACAAACAAACAAACAAACAAACAAACAAATACCTCAGTGAGATTATAAATGAGCAGTGCTGATTGTCCTGGAAGAATGTGTGCTCTGTGTGTGTGTGTGTGTGTGTGTGTGAGTGAGAGAGTGAGAGTGAGAGAGTGAGAGTGAGAGTGTGAGAGACTCACTGGTGTACACAGCTGTGGTTTTGCTGATGGAGTCCTGAGCCTCAGAAATAGCCTTCAGGATTAAATTTTTATTGGCCTGTTTCGCTGGAGGCAGAGATGGTCTGTAGAGACACAACACAACACACACACACACACACACACACACCTTAAGACACGTATGCTAAACCTGAACTCTACTACATCCTAATAAATCAGAGATAACACACTGTAGGAGTAACCAATTCATTTATTCCTGATCACTTCCTGTAATTAATTATAATAATAATAATAATAATAATAATAACAAAAATAATGATATTATTATTATTATTATTATTATTATTATACTTATTCTTAGTATTCTTATTCTTAGAAGTATGCTTCTTCTTCTTATTATTATTATAATGATGAAAGATGTAATTAGGGGAAGTTGAAACAGACTTGCGCTCTGGTTTTGGTGGGAGGGAAACTCGACTCGGCATGCCGTAATCTTCCTCGTCCTCCTCGTCCTCCTCGCTCTCGTAAAGGCGCCCGTGACCTTTCTGAATCCGAACCACAGAGCTCGCCACGGGAGCTTTCCTTTTCCGGGAGAATTCGTCCTGCGGTGAGATTGGGGGAGGTACGGTGATACGGTGAGAAAATAACAACATGCATGCACAAATAAAACGAAAACAAATCTACATTGATCAAACCATCATCTTTTTTTCTTCTTCTGATTTAAAAAAACATTATTTTGTCAGAACAAAACAAAAATGATGGTTGGATAAACACATGTGCCTAATCAGCATAAACCGCATGAATATTTAACAACGTAATTATAATATTTAATAATAATTAACCATGTGGAACTCCTCACCTTACTGTGTCCCTCTCTGTAGCTCCGCCCATAAATAGAGCTCGACCTTTCCTGACCTCTCATGACTTCGGACGACCTGTAACTCTCCTCTGTTCTTCCAGAACCACGATTGGACGAACGGCTGACTAAGGGGCGGGGCTTCACAGACGGCACGACCCTGGGATCGTTGGTGATGAGGTCATCGTCTTCCAGGTCGGGCTTGATGTCGATGACGGCTTCGGCCGAGTGTTCAAGCAGAGGCTTCACTGTGGAGGTCAGTCTGGAGGAGGAGCGGTCAGAGGACGTTCTCCTGAAACGCACACGCACGCACACGCGCACACACACACACACCGAATTCCTTCCCTTAGCTGTGTATGTATTCTACAAAATCTCTTTCAAGTATTTCTCTTTCTTTATGCACATTTGTTAACATGTGTATGTGTGTGTGTGTGTGTGTGTGTGTGTGTGTGTGTGGGCGTATACACACACACACACACACACACACACACACACACACACACACACACACACACACACACACACACACATAAAACCCCTCAGTCATATAAATACCTGCCATGGTGCTCATGGGCGGAGCTAGACACCCGTCCTTCTAACCTATCAGAGCGTGAGCTGGACACGGAGAGAGCCCGAGGCTCCTCCCCTTTGCGCTCGTCCCGACTGGACGTGCTGGGATCAGAGGGGAGGAGTTTAGGGCGGAGAGAGGCGGGCTCTGAACACAGAACAGAAAATAAAAGAGGATTTTACTCAGAGTGATGATGGGTTTATATAAACTATAAAAAATGATGTACATACACTGTGTATGTGTGTGTGTGTGTGTGTGTGTGTGTGTGTGTGTGTCGTACCCACTGCAGTTGATCTGAGCTTCTCCAGCACTCCATGTAACCTGTAACACACAATCACACACATCACACCTGGGACTATCAGTGATGGGGAAATAATCAATGTTTTGTTGCACTGTGAATTCTCTCTGGAAAAATTCAACACCAAAGTACAAAAGCATCTAAATGAGTAGTGTAGGTGTATAGTGTTGTAGTAGATGTGTTACCACACTGTGAACTTGATGGTGTAGTTCTTGTGTAGCTGTGTGTAATTGTTGTGTAGCTGTGTGTAATTGTGTAGCTGTTGTCGTACCACACGGTGAACTTGATGGTGTTGTTGCCCAGAAACAGTGAGAGATCATCAGCCATTTGCTGAGCATTCTTCTTATTGGCCACCATCACCATGATGTAGTCAGGAAGTTCCTCATCTGGGATAAAAACACACCATTACACACACACACACACACACACACACACACACAATCAACGAATACACAGCGTATGTAAAGAGCTTACCCACATACGCCCCCAACTCCTGCAGCTTCCCTTTAATGGCCGCCTGAAACAAAGAAAGAAAGAAAGAAAGAAAGAAAGAAAGAAACAAACAAACACAGAACTTAAAGTGAATATTAATGAGGGTTTGGTGCATATTGATGAGCGTATAGTGAATATTAATGAGTGTGTACTGTTATAGTGTGTTCAAAGCACATGAACCAGACTTGAACTTCAAGTCTGAACTTCATATTTATTTTTATTTATTTCCCTCAGCTGATTTTTCTTAGGCAACACCGATACATAAATTGATATACATCTGATTTTTACATATTTTAAATTATATAAGTAGTGCTGAGCAGAATCACTTTAATGCTGGTATATCCGTTCTTTACACAGGCTTAAACACACACACACACACACACACACACACACACACACACTCTCTCTCTCTCTCTCTCTCTCTCTCTCGCGCAGTCTCTCTAACTAACTAACTTTCTCTCTCTCTCTAACTAACTCTCTCTCTCGGATATTTGAAGGTTTACAGCAGTGCTCTTTCCTGCTCCAACACACACATTTACACCTCGTGAAGAGTGTGTTTCTGAACTAAAGAGCTGTCACGACAAGTGTGTTAGAGCTACACCACCACAACACAAACACCACTAAAAAGCTAGCATGAGTTTCAATGAATTAGCAAATTATTATTTACATTAAAAATGTGAACGACAAAACTAAGTACCTCACCCTGAAATTTATAAATTATCAAAAAAAGCATAAAAACCAGTACTAATCTGATGATAAAGAAATCTGATAATGCTATTACACACAACGCTAAGAACACCACAGCTGACCGAGCTAGCTAGCGAATTTCAGCTAAACTAAGCTAAGCTAAGCTATGCTATGCTATGCTAAGCGCACAGGTTTAGCCGCATATTTCAATTACCCGAATTTTCTTGCTGATCTCCGTCCCAATTTCCATCTTTTACCGTCTCGGCTTGCGTTCACCACTTCAAAATTACCACATGGATTAATTAACAGTATTAAATTGCTGTTTATTTTTTTAACAGTTCTTGACTGGGTCCTCTTATTGCTAGCTAGGGCTTCGGTATCAACACTGCGCATGCGCACGGGAGAAGCAGTCGTTCACTCGCGTGATGACACACCGCGCATGCGCGCGTTATCCTCCAGGCCGCTAGCTGGCGCTGGTGTACCGTGTTTTGTTTACAAGTTTAAAGAACGTTGCCGATTTTCTTTTCTCACCCTCGTGAAACAGGACGGTGTTTTCCGTTTAAAACCGAAAGTGTCTACCCGTTTCTCGTAAATGTGCGGATTAACTTTTTTTTTTCGTTTTGTATCTGGAAGCGTAGCTGAGAAGCTCATGAGCGAGGTGCGCGTGCAGACGCGGTATCGTTATCGCGATTAGCACGAGCTGATGATGACATCACGTGAAGAAACCGGTGTGTGCGTGTGCTCGATTTAAAATTAATCATTTCGCTATTTTTTTTGTTACATTTCTAGTCAAATAATTAGTAATAAAATAAATTTGATATTGCGGAACCTATAACTTGGTTTGTTGCTAGGATACGAAGCACGCGGATACCGTGTCAGCCGCGTGCTGCAGAAGAATCGTATGTGATCAGTATTATGATGATGATGATGAGCATGATGATGATGATTATTATTATCCCCATCTACAGGTGACCAGAATTTGTGATTCGACATAGATATTAGCTGAAAATAGACTGGATTAAAGATGAGTTCTCTGGGTCGGAACGGTCTGATCGGTTTCGGTATCGGTGTCACCGTTAGTACCGGTATGATCGCGTTCCTGATCATTAAAGAGATGATGCGGAGGAGGAGCGAGCGCCACCTACAGGTGTCCCGCAGCAGTGCGGGGTTTGCCGTGAGCAGTGCGGCTGTGGACGGGAGGATAAACCTGGAACCGGACAGCAGAGGTGAGGAGTACGGATGGGTGATACCATCAAAACAGGACTGTAGTCTATCATAATACGGTTAATCACACTGTGTGTGTGTGTGTAGAGGTGTTAGCATCTGCGCTGAGCGGGTTAACTCCGGAGCAGCACGCTGAACTGAGGAAATCTCTGGACGAGGTGATGATGAGCGTTTCCACTCTGCGTAGTGAAGTGGCCGAGCTGAGGAACGGCCTGGGGGACATCGCCAGCACCATCATCGAGGACATCAGGTTTGTGCACCACCTGTCAATCAAAATACATTCATCCTCATTAATCAATCAATCAATAAATCAATCAATAAAGCATCGAGTAGAACAGAGCGAGTGACCTTATGTAACAGTAGTGTGTGTAGTGAGTGTGTTTTAGTGTTCATGTGCATTATACAGTGTAGTAGTATATTAGTCTACATTTTAAAGTGTTAGTGTGTTTTATGGATCTGTCTCTGTAGGAAGGGAGTGGAGGAGGGTCAGAGGTCACGGCGGCGACGTCACTTCCTGTCGAGGGAACGTTCCGACTCGATGAGCTCCAGCTCCATCTACTTCACTGCTAGTAATGGGATGAGCAGTCGGAGCGAGGGCGGGTACATGACACTGCCACGCCCCCTACAGTCTTCAAAAATAAATTGATGAGTTCCATTTGAACACTGCGACAGAGCTAGTGTTATTTAGCTAGCGTGTGTGTGTGTGTGTATGTGTGTGTATGTGTGTGTGTTGCACTCATAGATACACGACAGCTTATTCGACCGCGGAGTCTGACTACACAGACCGAGAGACGGACAGAGACGAGGACCGCGATGAGGACGATGAAGGTAACGCACACTCAGCATGTCTGTCAGTTCCAGTCACTGGGAAGGGTTTGTTGTGTCTAAATAGCTGTGATGGTGTGTGTTAGCGGTGTAGCGGTGTGGGACATGGCTGTGATGGTGTGTGCAGGGGTGTAGCGGTGTGGGACACATATCGTTAGAGTAACATTAGAGTAATGTAAATATGTACCGTGATCACAGACGAGGAGGAGGAGCGTAGCTGTGCTACAGTTCTGACTCTCCAGCCGGACGAGTTGCAGTCTGAGCAAGACGAAGTGGACGGTGATGAAGAAGCGATGATGAGGAGTCCTGAACTCGCTCTGCTGCTGAGCCAGAGTGACATCCTACACGCCGGGGATTCTGGGAAAAAAACTGACGGATTTTACCTGTTGAGGGAGAACAAACCGCTGGTGACGGAATAATAATAATAATAATAATGATGGTTGTTTCTTTAGAGGTTTAATAACAGAACCCTGGTGTGTGTGTGTGTGTGTTCAGTACAGTGATAATGTCGAGTTTCTATGGCGACTGGCTCGAGCCTACAATGATATGTGTGAACACGCAGAGGACGAGGAAGAGAGGCAGAGCTACGCAGAGCAAGGTGAACACACACACACACACACACACACAATTCCAAAATATTAATTTACAAATTTCTAAATAAACTTTCATATGTTTTATTATTTTTACTATTATGATCAGTTGACCTTTGACCTTTTGACCCGGTAGGTCGTGATGAGGCAGAGTCGGCGCTTCAGAGCAATGGACTAAACGCTGATTGTCATAAGTGGTGAGACACACACACACACACACACACACACACACACACACACACACAGACAGAGGTGAAAGGATGAATTTTATCCACAGATTTTTTGATGTGTGTGTGTGTGTGTGTGTGTGTGTGTGTGTTAGGTTTGCTGTGCTGACTGGTCAGACCTTGCAGTGTGACAGCATGCATGGTAAACTGAAGAGCAGCCACATCCTGAAGGTAGGTCTGTGTGTGTGTGTGTTCTGTTTACAGAGACAGGAGGCAGAGTTACAGATTGTGCAGTGGGCGGGGCTCTGTTTCAGTTTCTTATCCTGTTCTTCAGATTCTGTCAGTTGTACACACTGTGGTAAATTAAAGTTATTATTAATAAGTGTGTGTGTGTGTGTTTCAGGAACACCTGGATCGTGCTTTAGCTCTCAGAGACGATGACCCGCTGTGTTTCTACCTGCTGGGCCGCTGGTGCTATGAGGTGTGTTACACTCTAACCACAGGGTTTTACTTGAGGCGCAAACACACACACACACACATCTTTTATACATCTGGAGGATTAAATGTGAAGCCCACTAGAGGGCAGCGCTGACACACGTCTCTCCCTCTGTAGATGAGCAGGTTGTCGTGGTTGGAGCAGAAGGCAGCAGCTGCTCTGTATGAAACTCCTCCATGTTCCTCTCTACACCATGCTCTGGAGAACTTCCTCAAGGTCACACACACACACACACACACACGTTATCACACTCACAGCTTTGCATAATATCGACAACTAAAATAAATTTAACTAGATAACTGTAACCATGGAAACGATGTCTGTTGACCTGTAAACACAAACGTGGCTCAAAAGAGTATAGACAATGTGCTCTTTGTGTGTGTGTGTAGGCTGAGGAACTAAAACCAGGATTCTCCAGAGCAGTGAGACTCTACGTTGCCAAGGTTAATGATTTTTTTTCCCATGCCTCCCCCTCACTCTTTCACTTGCTGTTTTTCTGATTCCTTTTTCTTTCTCTTCTTCATTTTCCATCACTTTCTGCTTCTCTCTCTCTCACCTTTCCAACAATGTTTCTTTCCCCCTCTGTGTGATTCAGTGTCATAAGGATTTAGGGAACGAATCAGAGGCGAGGAACTGGGCACACCTGGCACTGGCTACACCCACTAACACCCACCAGGTGATGATTGTTTATCACTATTAGTGCCTCAGAAAGTTTAGACCACTGAAATAATCCTAAACCTATCCACAGGAGGCGAGTATCTCTGGATTGGAGGCGGAGCTACAGGCTTTGATTGACAGCCCGGCTGAGCAGCTATAAGGCGATAGAGATTATTTTTCATTCCCCCCCCCAGTACAGCATAATGGATCATTCCAAACTCTGAGAACATTTTAAACTTTTCAAACACTCGTGTTTTAACACGAAAACTCCGACCAAAATAACAACCCTCAGCACTGAACTCTCCGGATGTTTCCTACGTAGGCACCCTAGTTTTAAAAGGAAATGATGGCATGATGTTATACATTCCGACCTTCTAGCACTTAAAGAGAAGAACTTTATTAAAGCTGCTGTTCAGAACGTGGAGCATGTGGATTTATCTCTGATTATTTAACACCTTTTACTCCGATCGGCTGTGTTTTATTTACAAGATAACAAAGCTATTTATTTCACGTGTAACTTATAAACCCCTCACGTGTGTGTGGGACGTGTGTTCTTAACATGTTTGGTGCTGGAGTGTAAAGAAACCTGAAGGAAATAAAGTCAAGCTGAGCCTGATCTTGTCTTTGTTTCTTTTCCATATTAGTTTTTGCAGCTATTTGTAATGTTACACTAATCAAGTTTATAAAAGGAGGCATGGCCTGTGTATCAATTGTAGTAAAGGAGGTGTGACCTCTGTAGCCGTCAATCCCAGTGAAGGGAGGTGTGGCCTCTATACCGCTCCTGCAATGGATCATGTTCCACTGATGTGTTTTAAACGTGTGAAAAACGTTAAACAGACATTATTCTGTCCTGGAAAAAAACATGTCCTGATGACCAACAATAAAACATTTAATACTTTTATGTACAGAAAGAATAATTATAGTACAGAAACAAATCAGAAAATGATACAATACAAACAGAAAAAAAAAGAACTTAGTGTACTATTTTAACCTTTTATCAAGAAAAACAAACAAAAAAAAAGTCAACTGAAACACACAGGTGTTTAGTGCTCAGTCTGCACCTGCAGGTGGCACTGTTCCTGCCTCCTCGTGCACTCTCACACACCCCCCATCATCAGATTCTTCAGTCTGAGAAGAACGTGCGTGTGTACGAGTGCATCCAATACCGTGTTCCAGTTATTGTCCGTCTCTCACGTGAACACACCATGCGTCTTTGTTTCAGTCTTTAGCGTCTCCTACTCCGTCTGCGTTGATGGCGAACATGGCCTCCGCCTCAGGTAAGCAGGGAGAGTCGTAAATTTTACAGATCCGAGTTTCACCACGGCCCTTCCTCAAATACAACCTGAGGGACACGAGATCAGTGTGAGAGAAGGTTTATGTGGCCTATGTAGTGAATAGGGCGTATCGTTTGGGACACACCCACAGTGCACTGATGATGATGATGATTCTTACCTGGTAGTGGAGGCATGTGCCATGATATTCCCTCCGATTGGCTTTTTAGGATCTGCGGAAAACATGGCCGCCCCGTCCACCTGAGCTACGACCTGATTGGTGATGACGACAGCGACGCCAAACTACCAAAAATAAATAAATAAATAAATAAAGATAAAAAAATAATAATAATTCAACAAAACCTCAAAACTCCAAGTAGAAGCTCAGTAAATTGATCAATTCTAATCGTGAAAGAGTGAAGCACCTCGTCAGCGAGACGCAGCAGCATGCGGAGGAAGCGTCCCAAATGACACTGACGGGCCGAGAGCTCGCCTCTTCCGGAATAATCCGTCCTGTACAGCGCAGTGGCACTGTCCACTATCAGCAGAGCATACCTGTGTGTGTGTGAGAGAAAGAGGGAACGCTGGTCAACTAGTAAAAATTAGAACTCATACAACTCCTTGTGCAAGTGTGTATTAGCCTTGTGTGTTTGTGTGTGTTACCTAGACTCGGCCATCATAGCTGAAGCCTGATAGAGCAGCTGAGTCTGATGATCCGTGTTGAAAGCTCGCGCGTAAGCCACATTATCTAAAACATCACTGCCGATGAGTCCGTACCTGAAACACACACCAGATTTTGAGCGGTTTCTTGTGAACAGAGCAATGTATAGTGGATGACTGTAGAGTATACTAGAGTATAGTGTAGCATGTGTGTGACCTCTCTGCCACAGCGAGCAGTCTCTCAGGTCTGAAGGTGCCCTCAGTGTCGATGTACATGGCCTTCCCCTCTCCCCCACCCTGATCGATGGGAAGCTGACACGTCACCGCCAGCGTGTGGCACAGCTGAGTCTTTCCTGTACGGAACTCCCCGAACATCTCCGTGATGGAACCCGTCTCGATACCACCTACACACACACACACACACACACACACACACACACACACACTTAATATGGTTCAATTCAGCCCTATGTGTTTGCGCGGGCACATGTGTGTTTCTCTCCTCACCCTGCAGCAGTTTGTCGAGCTCTTTGGAGCCGGTGGAGATCTGGATGATCTCGGCTCTGCGCTGGTGAAACTCCGTTGCCGTGGTGAACCCCATCGGAACCAGTTTAGCCGCCTCACCCTGTACAACACACACACACACACACACACACACACACACACACAGAGAAAGAGAGAGAGACCGACCATCAAACATGAGAGATGGCTGAAGAAAGAGACAGCTGGGGAGAGAGACAGACAGTCATGAGGAGAGACAGTCGTAGAGATAGCGAGAGAGAGTTAGAGAAAGAACGTTACAGAGAGAGAGAGAGAGACAGTTGAAGATGGAGAGACAGAAAATAATACAGTTAAGGAGAGAGTAGTAGAGACGGATAGAGAGAGACATTGTAGAGCCGGGCGGGGGAGAGTGAAGGCTACAGGGAGAGAGGGTTGAAGGAACAGAGAGAGTTTCTAGGTAGGTTGAGAGACAGTCACAGATACAGACAGACAGCGAGATGTATTTTCACTCCTCACCAGGATCTTGTCAGCTTTGGCTTCACTGATGCCCTTAATGTTCAGCAGCTCTTTTTTAGGAGCGTACGCCACGGCCTCTATGGTGTGGAACCCTGCATCCTCCAGTTTCTTCAGATCACTCGCACTGATACCACACTGCTGTACTCTCACACACACACACACACACACACACACACACACACACACACACACACACACACACACACACACACACACACAGGTTAAACCACAAGCTTCAGTGTGCAGTGGAACTTGTTTCTCTGTTCATAACAACGACATGAGAACTCTGTGTGTTTCATGTATTGAGTGTTAGTGTATTAATCGTGAGTGTGTACACGAAGTTCTCGTACCTCGAGGCGGGTCAGAGGCTGTGGGCCGAAGCTTTCGTCCTCTTCGACATTGGCCTCGACCTCCACTCGACTCATGCTCATCGCCATCTTCACCACCTGCTCCATCACACACACAGCTTACACTTACATACACATTTAATACAAATTCACAAAAAAAAGAGGTCTGACTGTATCTAACTTTTAAATACATACATATACACACACATATACATACATACATGCATGTGTAATATATATATATATATATATATATATATATATATATATATATATATATATATATATATATATATATATATATACACATACACACACAAAATGACGGAGTTATATATGACCATACAAAACATAATATTGTGTTAATGTAGGGTTGCATAAAAGAAAATGGCAGCTAGAACTAACGGCCGTATCCCAAATTGCTCAGCATTAGACAAAGAGTACACTATGTAGGGCACGAACGCCATTGTTTCTGCACCCATGTAGTGCACTTATATAGGAAGTACGTAGGCATTTGGCATTCGGTCCATGTTTACACAATTTCTACAATTCAACGCACTTTTTTTTAACATTAGCTGTTTATCTACTACTACTACTACTACTACTACTACTAATACTACTACTACTACTAATACTACTACTACTAATAATAATAATTTTATAATTTGCTAGTTACATAATCACTGCTAACAGCTAACACAAACAAGCTGTTGTTGTTGTTATCTAAACTAAGTCCCCCGCGACATTAAAACTGGTTTGTCATCAGAAAATTACACAGCGACATAAAAGTTTAAAGCTTCATTCATTTTACTCTTTAATCCTGCAGACACGTTCTACAACAGGGGAAACCAATAAATAATAACAGAATCAAATCAGGACCACTCACCTCCTCCAAAACAAGTCGAGCTGAAGATGAACTTTCCCGCTCGACAGAAGACGTCCGCATACGTAGACACGCAGCACCTGCAGACGTCATGACGCAAACACGTAACGCACGCGACCTCCGCCTATCTGGCTAGCTAGCTAAACATTTTCACCGCCATTACGCAATGAAACAGATGAGATTTAAAGGACTGGTGTCATTTTATGTATTACAAACACATTTATTCACGTTTAAGGCCAGAAAAGTACATACTTTTTTTTAAAAAATAAATATTTTCCACCAATAACGTTGACACTCTTAACAGTATGCAAAACGAAAGGGCTAATTAATTATACATCTTCACTATTATGCACTAAACAGGTGTTTCAAAATCTCTTCAAATTGAAATATACTCTACAGCCAAAAGTATGTGCACCCCTGGCCATCATACCCATCCCCGCTGAAAACAAACAAGCAAAAGAAACCATCACAGAAATTCTAATGGTTTCCACTACAAATACCATTAAAAACCATCATCTAACTATTAAAACCATTATCATTACCAGTCCTTAACGGTATCCACTAGACATAACATACCACCAATAGAAGGCAACAAATTACCAGTAAAGACCCACAGGAACTATTACACTTTCCATTTAAACCAACATAATTCCCATTACAACCATTACAAATTCTATGAGGGTTTCTAATTTTTTTTTTCAGCAGGTATGTGTGCTTCTTCCCCAAACTGTTACCCCAAAGTCTGAACCATACAATTCTATAGAGTGTCTCTGTACGCTGTAGCATTACAATTTCCCTAAGAACTAAGAGGAACCCAAACCTGTTCCAGCATGATGACGCCCCTGTGCACAAAGTGATCTCCATGAAGACATGGTGTGTGAAGGTTGGTAGAAGAACTCAAGTGTTCTGCACAAAGCCCTGACCTCAGCCCCACTGAACACCTTTGGGATGAACTGGAACTGGAGTCTCCTCACATCAACATCAGCGCCTGACCTCAACCTCACTAACGCTTTTGTAGTTGAATGATCACTAATCCCCACAGCCATGCCCCAAAATCCCCCAAATCACACCCACTAATCCCCACAGCCACGCCCCAAAATCACACTCACAAATCCCCACAGCCACACCCCCAAATCACACTCACAAATCCCCACAGCCACGCCCCAGCATTACACTCACTAATCCCCACAGCCATGCCCCAAAATCACACTCACTAATCCCCACAGCCACGCCCCAAAATCCCCAAAACCACACTCACAAATCCCCACAGCCACGCCCCCAAATCACACTCACAAATCCCCACAGCCACGCCCCAAAATTACACTCACTAATCCCCACAGCCACGCCCCAAAATCACACTCACTAATCCCCACAGCCACGCCCCAAAATCCCCAAAATCACACTCACAATCCCCACAGCCACGCCCCAAAATCTAGTGGAAAGCCTTTCCAGAAGAGTGGAGCTCATGATAACAGTGTCTAATGTTCTGTGGAAATTTTCTTAAATGATATTTGTGCTGAACCCTTCATTGTTTTCTGGAAATTTCTAGGTTACTGATATTACCTATATTATGTTTAATGGGTTCTTTGAAAGTCCTGTTTCTCCATGAACCACATTTTCCCCTTTCTTTCTTTCTTTCTTTCTTTCTTTCTTTCTTTCTTTCTTTCTTTCTTTCTTCCTTTCTTTCTTTCTTAGTTGAGCATTCAAATTTTTACATAATGTTATTTACCATCATCACACAGACCATGACACATCATCTCTTTCTTAATATTTCCTTCTTGAGTAGTTTTCATTTTGAATGACATTTCATTCATAAAACTATGCAAAATATATGAAAATCTGATTACTGAGTGTGTTATTACAATAAAGCTAAAAAAACCCCTCTCAGTGAACTCATTATAAATTTGTGATATGTGAATTAGTATGAATATTTAAATTGGCATATTTGAATTTTTAACCGGTTCTGACAGATAAATCCAGATTAAAAACACAGACTAATGGAATCAATGAGCATTTTATGTAATCAGGAATACAACAGGAGTATTAGTAATGTCATTAAAACTAGAATACATAGATATAACATCATCAGTTGTGGAATAAATGCAATTTGAAATAAAAATAAACAAAGCTACCTCAGTGTTTTTTCTAATTCACTATTACTCACTCTTACAAATTTCCTTGCAAGCTCATATAAACTCCATAAATGCAATCGAAAATAAAAATAGACAAAATTTTTAAAAATAAACGCAATAATATTGAAAATAAAGCTTCTATATTTAAACATCTTGCATATTCAAAGTTTAATAATAACTGTAGGAAGAGAAAAATTCATGTATTTTCATTTAACATAAGTTTTTAACATAAGTTCTAGTTTATGCACATATTCTATACATAACGTAATAATCTGTCCCATTATATATATATATATATATATATATATATATATATATATATATATATATAGTTTAAAAGTAGTTTTTGTTGCTTGATAGAACAACAAATAAAATGCAACAATAACTCAAACACTCAAATTAACCGGGTTAATTTGAATAACTGTAAGTTGCGCTCATTATTTGAACGCATTGCAGTTTTACTCTGGTCCACTGATCCTGGATTTAGTAGGTTTTGTGTTTGCCGTATGGGTTTTCGATCACCGTGGTCTCCGTGCTGCTTTTCGCCAGCGATGTGTCAGATTCGCCAGCCAGCCTACTGGACTTGTAGTAATAAACAAACAGGAAGAATCCTGAGGAGAGAAACGACGAATCAGCTGATTGCTGGCGTTTGTGTGTGAACGAGAAATCTGGGAATTCTAAATACATTAAGCCAGAACAAATCTGACCTAAAATAGGGTCATAACCTTCATAAACTTGTCATAACGTATACGGTCTAAAAATACAAATGCCCTGATGTGATAATTAAATGGATGGACGTGTGAAATTCGCTTTAAACACAAACCATCATAGTTGTCAACATATCTATTCTGTCGTTGTATAATTACCATAATTCCAAAAATTGGTTAACACACTATAATTTCCCTAGCTAGGATTTTCTGCAAACTGGTTGTATTTTTAAAAACGTCTCTGTTGTAAAAGAGTTAATCACACAATGTAAAGAAAAAGCGATTTAGTGATTAGTAAAAGCTAAAGTGTGTATTTTGTTCCCTATCTACGGAGATCTACAGGGATGTTACATACAGTGCTGCTGTATTTTTTCCACACTCACCCTGGAAGGAATTGAGGATGGTGAAGATGTAGAGAGCGGGGATTTGTAATGGGCCGTAGGCAAAGAAAGCGAAGCCCCAGCTCAATCCCAGGATGCAGCACAGCCCCATGATGGTCAGAGCGTCCGAGGATCTCGACTTTTTCCCTGAAGTGGTGATGGTGGTATTTTTATAACTGAGCAGGCAGAGCCAGCGAATCATCACCACGAAGGTGAGGAAGGTGAAGAGGAAGATGGCGGCGTAGTAGCCGATGTTCACTACATAGTGCACGGTTGAGTCGGTGATCCAGCACCTGCGAGAACAAATGAGTTTATTAGCTGACAACTCAGTCAGTGTTCAGCAGTTCAGCATTTCCTCTGTGGCATTACAGAGAGATAAAAGCAAAAATAAGTGTGCTTAATACAGTCCCCTCCGAAACTATTGGAACACAAGGCTTTTGTTTCCTGGTATTTACAGCCAGATGTGTTAAACAACATAAATCATAGAACCTCTTGCATCAGACCACCCAATTTTTAGGCGAGCAAAAGTATAGGAACAGATAAGTCTTGAAGTGAATTAATGTAAATAACACTTAATATTAGGTTGCATTTCCCAATAACTGCATCAATCCTGCGACTCGCTGACACCGAACTGTTGGGATCTTCTTCTGTGCTGTACCTTTCCTTCTCCACACTTTTGGACTTTCCATCACTTTCTTAGAGGTTCATCTTGGTTTGAGAACTTTTGTGTTCTGCTTTCATAATAATTTGATCTTTGTGGGTTTTTAAACAACTTAATATCTTTATATATTTTTAGTTCTTTTAATATTTAATCTTTTATTTTTTTTTTCCTCTCTAATCGTGTACGTTTAAAATATATATATATTTTTTATGTGAAATTAACTTCCAAACATTCCTTTTGCAGGTGTCTCAGGTTTGTTTAACCATAAGTAACTGTGAGTAAGTGTCGTACAGTAGAGTAAACGCTGGACCCTGTTGCTGTGTTGTGTTCTCGCTCTGTAGTATTTAAACCTTTTCTCTCCCTCAGTTCTGCTAAATGTATTGAAATTTGTTCCTGTTACTCACATTGATACGGTTTTTCCCGTATTAGAGACAATGTCAAGCTTGTTGTATTTCTGACAAATGAAAATGACCGACACCACAAGGGCAGGAGGCACTGAAACAGAGCAGAGGTCAAAGTTCACAATATCATGTTTAAATAAACAACTTGAATAAATAAGGATTGTATATCAATTGAATTGTAATGATTATTTAAAGAAAATCCTCTCTGTCTCTCTTCATCTCAGTTACAATCAATATAAACAATACGCTCAGCTTTCTTTCTCTCTCTCTCTCTCTCTCTCTCTCTCTCTCTCTCTCTCTCTCTCTCCCTCTCTCTCTCTCTCTCTCTCTCTCTCTCTCTCTCTCTCTCTGTCTTCACTCCAAAGTGATCATGTTCTCCTGTTTTGAACTCACCCCAGCCGGCGATGCACAATTTGGTGATGTAATTCTGGACACTGGCCACATTTTGTGCGAGCTGTAAACACAGATGTAGCGCCTGCAGGCCGAACCATGTGAACGCAGACAGCATGGAGTAGTGCATCACCCCCGCCATTAACTTACAGCCAATCACATTCCTCGTGTTAGCTACAGACTCGTTGATGAGGAAGGTGAAGTTGAGCAGGAACAGGGCCAGGAACAGGTTCATGAGGATGTGGACTGAAATGCTGGCTTGGCCTCTCCTGTGGACAAACCATGGACAGAAGCTGAGGATCGTCCACCAGCTCAGTGTCCACACACTCACACACACTATCATGGTAACACACTGCAACAGTAACGGACACTAACACAGTGTAACACAAACACACTAACACACACTCACACACACTGTGACATGGTAACACACTGCAACAGTAACAGACACTAACACAAACTAACACACTGTAACACTAACACACTGTAACATGGTAACACTGTGACACTTTCTACCACATTGTAATACACTGTAACACAATGCAACATACCATTACACATTTATGTAACATATCACCCCCATATGTGCTTGTTGAACATCACAGAATAAATCTGGAATGTAATGTTCAACAAGGACATATGGGTGTGAAGGTCAGGTGTGCACTATATATATATATATATATATATATATATATATATATATATATATATATATATATATATATAGTTGATGTACTTGTCCATTATTGCCTTTACAGTGTTCCAGGTATATCCAGTGCCTTGGAAATTCCTTTGTAACCCTGTCCTGATTGATATTTTTCAACAATGAGCTCCCGTACTTGCTTTGCAAGCTCTTTGTGGCCCATGGCTTTTCCAGTTGGGTGTTACCAAAAAGATGTCAGGAAAATCCTATTTGGACATCTGGACTCGTAATTATAAAACAGTGTGCCCAAGCTGGGTGTTGGAAGTTTTTTGCTTTTCTTTATTTTTCCCCCCAAAAAAACATTTCTGGGTGTGTGTCACTTCACAAAATACTGCCATTTTAACAGGGGTGTGTAGACTTTTTTTTTTTTTTTTTTTAAATATCCACTGTACATATAAGATATTCTGCATTTATATCTCTTTTACCTTAACAGGAAGTGTGTGAAGAGAGCTATGCTGAGGAAGAAGAGGGACAGGCCGCACCCGATGGAGGTGATGTAGGTGAGATTATTGAGGTCAGTTGGAGAGATGGTCTGTGGTGGAGTCTGTAAAACACACGCTGCTTATTACTATACTATATAATTATTATGCACAGTATTGGGTATTTATACTATAAACCATCACACTTTAACGTGATGAATGAATGTTTTGGTATTTGCTAGCTGTATGGAAGTATATTAGTGAAGAATGATGGAATTAAATGACTTTTTTAAAAAAAAAAAATCGTTGTGAAAAGCAAAAGAGAAAAAAAGATCTCACCATCAACACAGCGAAGAAGGTTAAGTGCTGGCACGAGCAGGTCGCAGAGTAATTAATATAGGAAGTGTTGCATCCATCAGTCGTCCAGTTCGGAGTAGCACCTGATGACGACACACATCGGTTTCCTACAACTACAATTTGAGACTGAACAAACGTTTGGCAGATTAGATTTGCATCTTCTGCCTTATCTCACAGCACTTATCGTTTATGTAATAATTAACGGAATAAAAACGCGTGTAATCATCGCTATGGTGACGTTTTCTGTAAGGAGAAGTTTCTTTAACATTTAGGGATGGAGTCTCCAGTGTCAGCGCTGTGTAACAGTCCGAGGTAACGCTGTAACTTTAATTTTCCCACATCTTCAGGACAGAGGAGTTTACACTTCTTTACTGTTTCTCACTAACACGATAAGCTGCGAAAGAATAAATATTATATCATATAAATATTAAAATAATAAAATAATGATAATATTAAAATGATAAAATAATAATGTTAAAATATTAAAATATAAAATAAATATTATATAATATTATATGTCTTTATATATAAGAATAAAGACAGGGATGGTGAGGGAACGACTGTTTATAGCTGCTATAACGTAAACGAGAACAGGAACTGACTGGTTTCACAGACGTCCCACAACATTAAATATAAACTATAAACCGATTAAAAAAAATACGCCATGCCATTCATTAATAAATGAACATTGGGAAATTAATTTCTGGTGGTATAAGAGTAATAAAACAATTGGGCACGTGCTGTTATAGAAAAATAATCAACCACCACGCATGAATAAGTAAGTGTACTTGTAATAAAGTTCCTAATAAAGTACTGAAATTATCCAACCTTGTCCATCCCAAGAGTAGCACAAAGGCTCGCCGGCTTTCTGCAGAGAAAAATGAGAAATCAGGTCCAGTTAGACAAGAACCTGTACAAACCTGCAGTATACACTCCCTTAACGGTTCTCCAGCCGTCCGTCTGACGGAGCTCTTAAAGGTTCTACATGGAATCCTACAATGTGCACTGTAAAACCGGATAGTTACCTCAAAATTTTTAAGTTGATAAATCAATTTCTTTAAGCCAAATACACTTAAATATAGCACAAATTTAACTCAAATTAGTTATATTCAAGTGTATTTGGCTTAAAGAAATTGATTTATCAACTTAAAAATTTGAGGTAATTAGTTTCCTCAAATTTTTTGAGTTAAATAAATAATAAAAACTATCCGGTTTCTGGGCGTTTCTGAATCCGAATGGGTTTCAAGAAGCTACGAATCCTTAAAGAACCCTTTAAAGAACCCTTAAAGAACAACTATTATTATCATTATTATTATTATTACTATTACCGGGTCAATTTTCCTGAAGGTTAGATTAAATGAGCTGTTGAGATTTGATATTTCTGTTCCCATGTCGATGGAGTACACTTCATTATTCAGCAGCGTGCTGTTCTTATCGTCCTTACAGAGAAAGAAAGTAATATAATATGAGTATTAATTTTAATCATCACAGTGGATTAGCTATTACACTTCTTATGGGATGACAGTAAGATGGATTATAAATCATGCGTACCTGTGGAAAACTGGGAAATCGTAACAACGATGTAAAAACTGTGGTTGTGTTCATACTGGACGCTTTTTCAAAAGCCTCCTTCGGTACCGAGAACGTCGTGTCAAAGCTCTGCATCTGGTCTGTATCTTCGACGATCTGAAAAACAGTGTGTTGTAAATATCGGAGTTGTCCTCGGAGCAGAATGAACGTGTCACAATAACAGCGTCAGAGTGTCTCAGGTTCCTCATGGACCGTACAGGAGAAATAAACCTCACAGATCTGTAATATCGGATCCTTTTCCTCAATAAATAAACGAATAAGTGTAATATTTTTGGCTCGTTCGTTTAATGGGGTTCTCTTTAACTACTTTTAGCACGCGTGTGAAAATCTGATGAAGTTTTAGATCAAATTCATGCAGAAATATAGAAAATTCTACCACATTCACAAACTTTTGAGCACCACTGTATATTTGGGATATATGTAACGTGTATATTTAGAAATATAATATATATATATTTTTATCTGATCTTTTTTTTTCATACTTACATTAAACTCCTTGGCGAACATAAAGTGGATGGGTTCAAAGACAGTGGGTTTCACGACAATACCACTAACATCATCAAAGGACACGGACGCTGAGGATTGATTCTCCATCATTTTCAAAATCATATCAGTTACGGTCTTCATCATGTTACTTCATAACAGAGAGAGAAAGAAAGTCAGAGGGAATCACTGATGCAACAATCATACGTCCGTCACTAAGGACTATCAGTGATACAAAGCCAAAAGCTACGACAGTATTTACTTGAGGAAAGTTCCTCGTATTCAGAGTCGGGTGACGCGGCTGCTTTCTGTGAGTTTTCTAGGAGCAGCACTCAGATTATTAAACTCAACTGTGTGTAGAAAATGCAGACTGATGAAGAAAGTCTAGTCTAGTATATATCCCATATATTACTGCGTGAATAGTCCTAGTTATAATTCTCAAATTAATCGGTGGTTTAATTGAACAAAATGGCGTCTACAGTCATTATTCAGCAGCACATAGAATAGCACTTGATCCCGCACACACTGTTATTTTACATGACATTTTTTTTATATCATTCTCCAACAGATACTTGTGCACAAGAACTTACTGAAGCCTGGGGATAGTCAACCGGGGTCATGAAATCGTAACGAGATTTTACCACACTTTTAATTCACTATTTCAATTTGCAGAGTTACTGAAATACTGCCGACATTGTTGTTAATTTGATGCGCGAATAGTAAGCGTATTACTATATTACTATACCCTGATAGTATTTCAGTTTTACGTGTGTTTTGTGTCAGCGTGCTAAAGTCAAGTGCATGATTCATATTTATGTGACCCTAGGACTAAATTCAGATCGTGGTGACGTGTGTAACTTTTGTTGAAGTGTTACAGATTTAAACCAATCAAATTTCACAACACAGTACTATAGTAGATGTTTTCTTACGAATAGCTGATATTTTTGTTGGAGTCTTGAAGTGTAAAATTAATCTTAACGGATCCATCCACTGGCTTAAAAGCGTTCCCACATTTGTAGCACGCTGGAGGCCATACATTTAATATGATGAGGTCATCATTTGAACCGGTTTCTACAAGCAGAATAAAAAAATGAAAAACATCATCGGTGTACAACAACGATACAAAGCGATCGTGTTATTTTAAAAAGTCTGTAAGTAATGACATTAAATAAAAGGTTCTGGGTTTTAACCTGGCTGCCTTTACACTTTTATGGTTCATGTCGTGATATTTAGGCCTGAAGTGGATAGTGGATTTCAGCTTCGATGAGATCTATATGTTAAATAAAATAGCTTTACAGCAGAATAAAATGACTCTCACCATTGCAGTTTGGATTGTATGTAGCTTTCTGACAAATCTTATTGGGATCCACACAGGTTATATTCTCACACTGCCCAGTAGGTTGTTCTGATAATCACATCAAAAGACCAAAAACAAGAGTTTTATTAGTGTAATGAAGACACAAAGAGACATAAAGTTATAAATACTGTCAATATTTATCTTTTATTATATAAATATATAAAAAAGACTCTGGCATACCTTTAAGTTGAGAGCAGTTTGTCAACGCAACTGTAACATACACAATGACAACATCACACACACCGTAACACACTCTGTAGCATAACCTAACACACACTACACACCGTAACACACACCGTAACACACTCTGTAGCATAACCTAACACACACTACACACCGTAAAACAAGCCATAACACACTACACACCGTAACACACACCGTAACACAAGCCACAACACACTACACACTGTAGCACACACCGTCACACAAGCTAACACACACTACACAGTGTAACACAAGCTAACACATATTAAACACGGTAACACACACTGTAACACAAACCACAACACACTACACACCGTAACACAGACCGTAACACACACCGTAACACAAGCTAACACATACTAAACACCATAACACAAACCACAACACCCTACACACCGTAACACACACCGTAACACAAGCTAACACACACTAAACACCGTAACACAGACCGTAACACAAACCACAACACACTACACACCGTAACACAGACCGTAACACACACCGTAACACACACCGTAACACAAGCTAACACACACTACACAGTGTAACACAAGCTAACACATACTAAACACCGTAACACAAACCACAACACACTATACACCGTAACACACACCGTAACACAAGCTCACACTAAACACCGTAACACACACCGTAACACAAGTCACAACACACTACACACCGTAACACACACCGTAACACAAGTCACAACACACTACACACCGTAACACAAGCTAACACACACTACACACCGTAACACACACCGTAACACAAGCTAACACACACTACACACTGTAACACAAGCTAACACACACTACACACCGTAACACACACCGTAACACACACCGCATCACAAACCACAACACACTACACACCGCAACACACACCGTAACACACACCGTAACACAAGCCAGAACACACTACACACTGTAACACACACCGTAACACACACTGTAACACACACCGTAACACAAGCCACAACACACTACACACCGTAACACACACCGTAACACACACCGTAACACAAGCTAACACACACTACACACTGTGACACAAGCTAACACACACTAAACACCATAACACACACCGTAACACAAACCACAACACACTACACACTGTAACACACACCGTAACACAAGCTATAACACACTACGCACCGTAACACACTCTGTAGCATAACCTAACACACACTACACACCGTAACACACACTGTAACACACACTACACCTGTCTAAACCTAGTTTTGGAGATATTCACATTTACACATTCTCATAACTGCAAAGTGAATATTAACACTTTAATGAAATCTTTTTTTTTCTCACTGCATCACTTTCAACTTCTTGTAAGGTTTAAAAAAAATTCACCTAATTTGAATATGGCCTGACATCATGTTTAACACTGCCTACAGTGGTGCTTGAAAGTTTGTGAACCCTTTAGAACGTTCTATATTTCTGCATAAATATGATCTAAAACATCATACACACAATAAATAAATAAATAAATGTCCAAGTGTAATAATTTTCATCTCATTTGTTTAATTGGGTTCCCTTCATCTACTTTTAGATAGGGCTTGTGTGAAAACAGAATACAGAAAATTCTAAAGGGTTCACAAACTTTCAAGCACCAGTATATCTCAGATCCTTTAGAAGTTCTGTACCACTTGTCCAGTTGTAGTTGTGAGTTCCTTTCACGAAGCAGACAGGTGTTTTGGGTCTGCGTTGCACATCTCTGGTGATTTTGATTTGAAAAGTGTCGGAATTAGTGCTGTTTTCTAACCACACACCGCTGTCTGAGAACCTGCAGGCTAGAAGATATTACCTTCGTTAAATATGCTAACTAAATTTAAAAATGAACTAGAATAGGACAAACACATTCGAATTAACAATCACATTTTTAATTTAAACAATTAACAACTAACATTAAATATGAATTCACAAAAGAGCACATAGGAGTAGAGCATTGGCACATTTTCCAGAAACAGTCACACCAGCAAGTGATAAGGTAACAGGTGACCCTTGTCTACAGTGATGTGAAAAAGTATTTGCCCTCTATTTAAGCAAATTTTCCACACCCGAGTCCGCTTGTTTAATCCGTTCATCTTAGTATCCAATCAAATATGTCTCATCTTTGGCTGTAATGAAAATGTGCAGTCACTCCGGCCCTTTACTGATAATCTTCAAGACCCCTGCATGGCAAGGAGAACATGCAGGTTTTAAATGATCATCTTATGGTGGATTAATGAATGCTGTTCTTTTCTGAGCCTGCAGTTTCTCAGATGTTCTTCTGGGTTCTTCCTGGATGAGGAATTTTGTCCATTTTGGTCAGCCAGTTCTGGGAAGATTCAGCACTCTTTTCTCTCACGGTGTTTTGCTGGAGTCCCAGAGCCTTAGACATGACTCGTAACCCATTCCAGACCTTTTAGCCTACTACACATTGCGGGAAAGGTTCAATATAAGTGATTCTTTAGATTTAGCAGGGCTGGCAGTAATCAAGCCTGGGTGTGTCTAGTCTAAATGAACCCAACTGAATTCAATCATTTGCATTTGGATCATTCGTCCAGGTAAATCTGGTTAATTGCTTGAATGATTAACTAAGGGGGCAATTAATTTTTCACGCAGGACCTGAAACAATTACAGGTACAAATATCCAAAAGAAGAAGAAATCAGGAAGGGGGCAAATACTTTCTCACCGCACTATGTGTATGTATGTGTGTGTGTGTGTGTGTGTGTGTGTGTGTGTGTGTGTGTGTGTATGTGTGACACAACCCTGTGAGTTTCAAACTTACTTTCATCTGTGTCGTTTCCAAGCCCGGTTTCAAAAGATAAAATGCAGGTTGACCCGTTGAATGGTGATAATCCTGCAGAAATAAAATAAATCCTACATCCAGTAGCTTTACTTAAAATAGATAAATAAATATAATCATGAATCTAGTAACGTGTACTGAGTATTCTTACCGTTATAGATATCCTTGCAACTCGAGTCACTAACATCTATGGAAAAAAAACAGATTTGTATCTAAAAACAATATTTATATCAGTGTAAAAAGACAGACTGTTTTATCCTTTTTTTAAAAAAAAAAAACCCCTTTAATTAATTTTATTAATATATTTGAAAAGATCAATACAAGCTTCATAAAAAAAAACTTACTAAAAACGCTTTTTATTTGTCCAGTAAATCCTCCATCGAACAATACAATCTGCTTGCAGTCACTATCCAGTGCACACGGTGAACAAACTCCTACAAAACAAATCCTACATTACACACCGCTCTGATTACATTATTACATGATTACATTATTAAAAATGTAACCAACTGAACAATTAAAATCTCAATATTTTCTTTAATCTGTGAACATACAGAAAAAGATAGTAAGCATTTTCATTAACATTTACAACATTTGGCAGAACCCCTTATCCAGAGTGACTTACAGTTTATAATGGTCTATAATAATAATAATAATAATAATAATAATAATAATAATAATAATAATATCTATCTATATAGCCTGTCTATAATAATAATAATAATAATAATAATAATAATAATATCTATCTATATAGCCTGTCTATAATAATAATAATAATAATAATAATAATAATAATAATAATAAACATATTCTCTCAGATTCTTCTGTAAAAAGTGACTCCTTGTCCTCTTGCTTTGGAAAGTCAGTGATTCGTACATTCAAATGCTCCACAGGGTGCCAATATTTTCACAAACAATTCTGTGGACACTCTGAGTCCATTTCAACTCAGTCTAGAAAGTTTTCTGTATCTACAGTATCTTACTAATAGGCATAAATATATATTTCAGAAAACTCATTATTAAAGCACAAAAAAAAAGAAAAAAAAGAATCCAAATAAACTTTTACCAAAACACAAATCCTGGCAGGCATCCACGCTGACATTAAGACCTACAAAAGACCAAAATACCAAATTTTAGATTTCAGTGTATTTGAGAGGTAATGTTGTCCTGAAAATACAATTGTTTTTCATTTGTCAATAAAAAAGAAAGGTTTTTATACCTCCCAGGCATGCTGTGCAATGCTTCTGACACTCTGTAAAGTACAATCAGGTAGGAATGTTAGCAGGTTAATCTTTAACAATATACACTATACACACAATACAATACTATACACTATACACACAATACAATACTATACACTATACACACAATACAATACTATACACTATACACACAATACAATACTATACAATATACACACAATACAATACTATACACTATACACACAATACAATACTATACACTATACACACAATACAATACTATACAATATACACACAATACAATACTATACAATATACACACAATACAATACTATACACTATACACACAATACAATACTATACACTATACACACAATACAATACTATACACTATATACACACAATACAATACTATACACTATACACACAATACAATACTATACACTATACACACACAATACAATACTATACACTATACACACAATACAATACTATACACTATACACTATACACACAATACAATACTATACACTATACACACACAATACAATACTATACACTATACACACAATACAATACTATACACTATACACTATACACACAATACAATACTATACACTATACACACACAATACAATACTATACACTATACACACAATACAATACTATACACTATACACACAATACAATACTATACACTATACACACAATACAATACTATACACTATACACACACAATACAATATTATACACTATACACACAATACAATACTATACACTATATACACACAATACAATACTATACACTATACACACAATACAATACTATACACTATATACACACAATACAATACTATACACTATATACACACAATACAATACTATACACTATACACACACAATACAATACTATACACTATACACACACAACACAATACTATACACTATACACACAATACAATACTATACACTATACACACAATACAATACTATACACTATACACACACAATACAATACTATACACTATACACACAATGCAATACTATACACTATATACACACAATACAATACTATACACTATACACACACAATACAATACTATACACTATACACACACAACACAATACTATACACTATACACACAATACAATACTATACACTATACACACAATACAATACTATACACTATACACACACAATACAATACTATACACTATACACACAATACAATACTATACACTATATACACACAATACAATACTATACACTATATACACACAATACAATACTATACACTATACACACACAACACAATACTATACACTATACACACAATACAATACTATACACTATACACACAATACAATACTATACACTATACACACACAATACAATACTATACACTATACACACACAACACAATACTATACACTATACACACAATACAATACTATACACTAT
>NC_030417.2:377500-410000 GCF_001660625.3 Ictalurus punctatus
TACACAATAACACACAGACACAAAACAACACGCAGTAACACACACGCACACAAGCAAACGCACACTAAAACATACCAACACACACTAACTCACAACAACACCCACCAAGACACACTAACAAACACAAGCACAAACACACAATAACGCACATTGTCTCTAACACATACACACACCAGCACAACCCAACAGACAATGACACACACTAATACACAAAAAAAACAAACAGAGTGATGATAAACACATTTCTGTATCTGTTTGACTTTAAAATCACATTCACTGCATCTATCAGAGGAGGAGAACCTGAACCTGAGTTGCATGTACTCTTCCAAAAGATCATCAGTATAATCAGAGAGACACATCTCCTAAACGTCCCGTTCATCTTCACACACTTGAAGGGAAAAACACTGAAATAATAATAAACAAAAACATAATTAGAAATGTTATGTCTGTCTGTTCACATTTTATACCAATACAAATGTAATGTTGATTAAAATTATTTTAAATATTTAAATATGGCCAGAGCCGTATCTCCCTGGAGCTCTCGCCCGGTGTCCCACTGAAGATAAGCAGGGTTGAGTGTGGTCATTACCTGGATGGGAGACCTCTTGGGGAAACTAAGGCTGCTGCTGGAAGTGGTATTAGTGAGGCCAGCAGGGGGCGCTCACCCTGTGGTCTGTGTGGATCTAATGCCCCAGAATAGTGATGTGGACACTATACTGTAAAAACAGGAGCGTCTTTCAGATGAGACGTTAAATCGAGGTCCTGACTCTCTGTGGTCATTAAAAATCGCAGGACACTTATGGTAAAGAGTAGGGGTGTAACCCTGGGGTCCTGCCCAAATCCTCCCATTGACCCTTCTCTATCACCCCCTAATAATCTCCATCTCTCTCATCTCCACAGTAGCTGGTGTGTGGTGGGAGTTCTGGAGCACTATGTCTGCCATCACATCATCCAGGTGGAGGATACACACTAGTGCTGGTTGAGGAGACCCCCAACCCCTCCCCCCCAAATACTATGTAAAGTGCTTCGAGTGTCTAGAAAAGCACTATATAGATATAAGAAATAATAATAATAATTATTATTATTAAATATATCTGCACTTCATCCTAATGCTAATCAAATATAAATATATATATTTATACAAGTGTGTTGCGCTTCATGCTATAAATGATGTTATATAACATTCCACACGTAACTACTTATCTTTTGTATATACAGTAACTGTAAACACTGCACGTTTCTTTCCTGATTTTCCTCTAATCTAACAATAAAGCATTGTGTGCTTACTTTATGTTTATACTTCACGGCAAGAAGAGGACAGATGTTATACTGTCAGTGCCGTGTGTGTGTGTGTGTGTGTGTGTGTGTGTGTGTGTGTGTGTGTGTGTGTGTGTGTGTGTGTGTGTGTGTGTGTGTGTGTGTGTGTGGTATTTTATGGCAACTGATTTTCATTTGCAAATATATTTGGGTAAACAGCTGAAAAGAGACTAGTCAGCATTTTCTGTTTAACAAAACACACACACACACACACACACACACACAAACACACACACACACACACACACACACACACACACACACACACACACACACAATTAATCATTCAATAAGCACGATTAATAATTCAGCAGCTATGAAGAATTTTTCTGTAACTATTAATTGAATATTTTATTAACAATGATTAATAATGCAGTAAATACAATTAATACTTTGATAAATATCTTACTACTCCTAACAGTTCTGTGACTACAATAATGAAGTTGAATAATTCCACGACTATAATTAAAAATCCAGGAACTATGATGAATAATTCGAAGACTAGGATTGATCCTTCAGTAAATATGATTCATTCTTTTAAAACTATGATTAAATAATGTGGAAAACACCCTGAATATTTCCATACAATGTTTATTTATTTTGTAGCTATGATTAAAACCTCAGCAGGTGCAGTTAATAATGTCACGATGTTAAGTCACATGTTGTTTGTTAAGGTTGAGGACGGGTTTATGTCTTTTTCAGGAAAAACACACATTTTAAATCAACAAATCAGACAGCGGGAAACTCAGAGAGAGTAATGTATTATTTAAAAAACAATAAAGTGTAATATTACTTTTTTATTTGTATTTTTGGGAATTTAATTATCACAGATTGTTTAAAATGGACGTACAACATTTTCAGATTTTTTACAAACCTAATTCAACATTTTTAGTCTATAAGTCGTGACAGGAACAGTTCACATGCAGTATATTGGATTACATTTTTATTTCCTGTATCGTTCAGCGCTATAAGTTCACCTTAACCTCATAAAACAACCAGTTTCAGGATTGAAAAAAAAAAGAACATGAGAGAAAATAGAGAGTAGAGTCTTACCTGCACAGCCGAACTCCTGTCTCACTCTCTCTGTCTCTCTCTCTCTCTCTCTCTCACACACACACATACACACACACACTGAACTGAAACTCTCCAGGAAACACTGCACAATTTACATGTTACTTTTCCTCTGAAAGCAAACACACACATACACTAACACACACTCTAACACAATACGTTTCACATTTAAATTACAATACGACATACTAATGTGCACCAACACACACACACATACATTAATACACTAACACACACTGAAAAACATGACAACACACACTAACATACAACACACATACACACACACAAACTAACACACACCCACACACTAACACACACACAGAAAAACATAACACACACTAATGTACAACACACATACACACAGTAACACACACACTAACACACACACACAACACACACACACTAACACACACACTGAAAAACATGACAACACACACTAACGTACAACACACACACACACACACACACACACACACACACACACACACTGACAAACATGACAACACACACTAACGTACAACACTCACCAAAATCCACTGACAAAACACACAGTAATACACTCTAAAACACAACATCATATAGTAACACATACTAATGCAAAACACACACCAATAGACTTTAAGACACTCAACACACTCTAGCACAACACTAAAACACACATTGTAAAGCACACAAATGCACACACTAAAACACTCAGACACATCAACACAGTGGAGGCTTAGCGGTTAAGGCTCTGGGTTGTTGATCGTAAGGTCAGGGTTTCAAACCCCAGCACTGTTGGGCCCTTGAGCAAGGCCCTTAACCCTCTCTGCTCCAGGGGTGCTGTATCATGGCTGACCCTGTGCTCTGACCCAACTTCCTGACATGCTGGGGTATGTAAAGAAAACAATTTCACTGTGATGTGATCAATAAAGCCTGTTTAAAACAAACACACACTATGTTGTAGAAGAGCATGAATGAAGTTTCTCATTCATGCTTCATTACCCAATCCATTGTCTGTGAATGTATCTATATGATGCTATGTTCTATTGCTTTATTATTTTGTTGTCTTATTAGTCACCCATGACTAATTAGTCTGACTGCTTATCCGCTGATTTTCTCGTGTCCTGACCAACTCAAAGGCGGGCAAGACTCAAGGTGAAGGTGAAGATCGTAAAGGGAAAAAGAAAGCCAAGAAATCCAGGGGGTTTAAGGGCGATCATTGCTACCCGCCCACAGGAAGAAATCCCCTCTATCCGCCCCAGACCGGAGGACGGACGAGGTACACGGTTCGGTAACATGGCTCTACAAAGACAGGAGCTATCCTGTCTCAAGCGATACCTGGGTTACAGGAATCATGCCAGGAGATTGCTGGAGAGAAGAAATTACATGTGTCATAAGGTTGAATTGATATTGTCTGATATAAATGTTTTAAAAAGAAAGGCAGAGGAACTGAGCGAACGGGTGTATGAAGACCTGGTTAGAATCAGAAAAGAATTGTGAAACACTTGGGGCACGCTACTTTAGAGTTTCTCAACTGTTTGGCACAGGAAGATGAGATCACAGAAGAAAGGCCAAGAGATAACCTTGAGTCCTCTCTCACAATGTTAGAGCAAAAGTTTGTCCCATTGAATGTGCAGCTTAAGCAGCCTCGGTGGTAAACACCCCTTGACACATCTGACAGTATAACCGCATCTTGTACATAAGTGCAGGCTGTGGTTAGGTGATGTAACCATGAGAACATGCCACCTGAAACTCAGAGGCCAAAGCTCATCTTTCGAGGTAACCAAGCGGGTTATGTTTATAAAAATGACACTTGCCACTATTATATTTAGTATATAAGGAGGAATGTTTTATATTCTCATTGCCATTCCTCGGGTGAAGATACCTTTTGGCATATTTTACTTTCTTGTTCCTGGCAATCTACAGCTGGCTCTAGTAGTTTATTGATTCATATCTCAAACAGAATTTATATTCTTTATTACCTATATTAATTTTTTCATTGTTAAACTTATTTTCTTTTATATTTGGAGTTAAGCATTTTTATATTTGTATTGTAACTGCTTTATCTCAAATAAAACGAAGTCCATATTGTGGATGATTCGCTAAACCTTAAACAAGTTTTAAGTTTGAATGAATTCATACTTCACTGACCGAGTGACTGGAAAAGGACTCTCTGCTCTAGCTCAGTGGCTGGACCTACAGCTGGACAAAAGGTAAGGACAGTCTTTATAAAAGCAAATTGGAATAATCTGTTTAGTACAGTCTCCTAAGTAATACCTATGAAACTATTCTGAAAAGGGATAAAAGGCTTATCCTCAGGGGACTGAGGGTCAATCCCTAGGGAATAGTTGGGAATACTTATACAACTATAACACTCTACGACACATCAACACACACTATAACACTCTAAGGCACATCAACACACACTATAACACTCTAAGACATACAAACACACACTATAACACTCTACGACACATCAACACACACTATAACACTCTAAGACACACAAACACACACTATAACACTCTAAGACACACAAACACACACTATAACACTCTAAGGCACATCAACACACACTATAACACTCTAAGACATACAAACACACACTATAACACTCTAAGACACACAAACACACACTATAACACTCTAAGACACACAAACACACACTATAACACTCTAAGACACACAAACACACACTATAACACTCTAAGGCACATCAACACACACTATAACACTCTAAGACACACAAACACACACTATAACACTCTAAGACACACAAACACACACTATAACACTCTAAGGCACATCAACACACACTATAACACTCTAAGACACAAAAACACACACTATAACACTCTACGGCACATCAACACACACTATAACACTCTAAGACACACAAACACACACTATAACACTCTAAGACACACAAACACACACTATAACACTCTAAGGCACATCAACACACACTATAACACTCTAAGACATACAAACACACACTATAACACTCTAAGACACACAAACACACACTATAACACTCTAAGACACACAAACACACACTATAACACTCTAAGACACACAAACACACACTATAACACTCTAAGACACACAAACACACACTATAACACTCTAAGACACACAAACACACACTATAACACTCTAAGGCACATCAACACACACTGTAACACTCTAAGACACACAAACACACACTATAACACTCTAAGGCACATCAACACACACTATAACACTCTAAGACATACAAACACACACTATAACACTCTAAGACACACAAACACACACTATAACACTCTAAGACACACAAACACACACTATAACACTCTAAGACACACAAACACACACTATAACACTCTAAGACACACAAACACACACTATAACACTCTAAGACACACAAACACACACTATAACACTCTAAGGCACATCAACACACACTATAACACTCTAAGACACACAAACACACACTATAACACTCTAAGACACACAAACACACACTATAACACTCTAAGGCACATCAACACACACTGTAACACTCTAAGACACAAAAACACACACTATAACACTCTAAGACATACAAACACACACTATAACACTCTAAGACACAAAAACACACACTATAACACTCTAAGACACACAAACACACACTACAACACTCTAAGACATACAAACACACACTATAACACTCTAAGACATACAAACACACACTATAACACTCTAAGACACACAAACACACACTATAACACTTTAAAACACATCAACACACACTATAACACTCTAAGACATACAAACACACACTATAACACTCTAACACACATTAACACACAAAAACATTCCAACACACACTAACACACACTTGCATTTGTTTTGTTCATTTTAAGGTAATGTGTTAATTAGTACAGCATTCTCAGACATTTTGTTGATTATTTATTTTTTCTTTTTTTATTATGGAACACTTGTTAAAAACAGAGCCATGATTTTGAGTGGGTTTATATGTGAACATTTCTTCATGTCTCTGAACATGTTTCTCCTGAATTTTATATCTGCTGCACACGGTTATTCATGACTTATACAGAACTTTATCTTGTTTTGTTTTCCTGCAAGGATGCACACTGCACGTTTGGTTTGCAAATCACCAGAGAAGGTCGTAAAATGGAACAACTTCTTATCTGGAGGATCTCTTTTCCTCGTAACATACAGCTCTGTATCTGTAATGAAGGACATGATGTGGTCAGAGTCAGTGCCCTTCTGTCCTGTCATTTAACCCTTTGTGTTCTTCTGCTCTGTTTCTCTAATCTACATTAAAATCTGTTTCATGTATTCAACCATAATGTATTCTAATGTAACTATAACTAGATTAGACATGTGCAACAGGACACACAACACCATTCTGCTGCAGATCATTTTCCTATAACAACATGCCCTGAGGTATCTCATTCCATACACAATACACAAACTGAGATACATACAACTAACATAAACACACTAACACTAACACTAACACTGTAACACACACTACATACACTATAACACACACTACATACACTATAACACACGATATAAAACACTATAACACACACTACATACACTATAACACACACTACATACACTATAACACACGATATAAAACACTATAACACACACTACATACACTATAACACACACTACATACACTATAACGCATACTATACATACACTATAACACATACTACACATACACTATAACACACACTACATACACTATAACACACACTACATACACTATAACACACACGACATACACTATAACACACAATATAAAACACTATAACACACACACACACACACACACACACACACACACACACACACACACACACACACACACACACACACACACACACACCTTTACAGGAATTACAGGTGATTAATTAATATAGCTCTGATAATGATGCTGTAATTAAGTAAGCTGTGAGTTCTACAGGTTAATGCTCTTTATGGTCAGTAGATGGCAGTACCGGATTAGAACACACGTGTGCAGCGTTCAGGATTTATAAAGAACACTGTGATGTTGTGTTTAAGAGTGTACTGATCAGCAATTACATCACAAAATCAGTAGTTAATACAGTTCTCGAGCAGCGTGACTGAATTCTATAACACAGCTTCCCTCATCATGCACACGTTTCTAAAATAAATAAATAAATAAATAAATAAATAAATATAAATAAATGACATTAAAAAACGGACCACACTTTACACACACTTTACAAGCCTCACTGTGAGGAGTGTGTTACTGCTGCTAAAGTTAGTTGTGCTTGACTGAATGAGTGAAAACGTGAAAAAATAAAATACACATTAAAGTCCACAAACACGTTGAAAACAAAGACAGGTGTAAATAAGCAGTTTAATCACAAGAATGTCCTGGCACTGAGTCTGATTCACTCAGGTTAGCTACTTACCAATCAGACAGCTACTACATTAGACATAACATTAACACACTAACACGGTAGTGTTAGTTAAACTAAGGTTAACTATTATACTGTGTAATTAAACTGTTTTCATACGGTGTGTGTGTGTGTGTGTATGTGTGTGTGTGTGTGTGTGTGTGTGTGTGTGTGTGTGTGTGTGTGTGTGTGTGAGTGTGGTGTAAGATTTTCCCATGTTTTCAGGAAGGAAGTCTGAACTTAATTTTTGTTGTTTTGGAGAAGAACTGAAATTTCAGTTTCCCCTTGCTGCCTAAATATAACTTAAAGAGACCACACACACACACACACACACACACACACACACACACACACACACACACACACACACACACACACAGAGCTTAATAATACAGTCAGCATCTTTAACACTACCAACACACATCTCTTTTATATACATTTATATAGTTTATTATATACATTCCCTTATATACAGACACACCAGAGATACACCATTCTTCCTATCTGTCTGATCTGTTTATCTGTGTCTGTCTTTCTGTCTGTCTGTCTTTTTCTCTCCACATTAGAAACATTAATTCTGTAATGTAAACAGATTTTGTCTTGTGTAAATAAAATTGGTAGTTATCTACACATAATTAAACATCTATAAAATCTGTGCAGGTGCTGAGAAAAAAGAGTGCACTCTAAATAAGATCCTTATTTAGAAAATCCACTTCCTACCTCAGGAACGTATGACATCACACACACACACACACACACACACACACACACACACACACACACACACACACACACACACACACACACACAGCAGATGATTTGGAGTGGAAACCCTGTGAGTTGATGATTGGATGCAAGTGTGATGACATCACCAGTCTCCATCTCTCCCTGGGGGTTATGGGTACCAAAGTGAGAAGTTTCCTTTCATCCTCATTCACAGACAGATCTAATGTGTGTGTGTGTGTGTGTGTGTGTGTGTGTGTGTGTGTGTGTGTGTGTGTGTGTGTGTGTGTGTGTGTGCACGCTTCTGGATTCTCCACACATTAGGCCCTGGTGACATTTTTGGGATTTCCCTCACACTGCAGGTTACACCCCATAAAGAGAAAACTGGCGTCACATCCATCAAAAACAAACAGGAAGTGGATATTTTCAGCTTCTTCATCAGTCACTGTGAACATTTCAGACTCCATTTTTTTTGCATTAATAACAAGCATAAGGAGATGTTCCCCACAGGCTTACCGAATCTGCCTAGTCTGGGTTATCTGTGTCCTGTCCACAGGACTGGAACCCAATGTGGTCTTCTGCTGTTGTAGCTCATCTGAAGTCTTGTGGGTCCTGAGATGCTCTTCTGCTCAGGACGGTTGTAAAGAGTGAACCAGTCTGGCCATTCTTCTCTGACCTCTCTTCAAGAAAGCATTTTTCCCAGGAGAACTGTCGCTCATTGGATGTTTTTGTTTTGCGATTTTCATAATCGGGAGGTTCCTGATTGGCCCAGCAGAGGAGTGTGATGGATAGTGATTGGGATATGATTTACTGCACACATAGGCTACTATATCTATAAAATACCAATCAGAGGCCTCCTCATTACACAGCCGGTGTGCGGTGTATTATAGAAAGCTCTAAAAGGTAAACATCGAACAAGAGGTGAAATATGTTAGTTCTTACTAAATTACTAAAACACCTGGTAGTAAAAGTAAAATTATTAATCTATTGTAGCATAAACAAATTATTATATTAATTCATTTTGTTTTTTACTTCATGTATGGCATACACAAACCACACTGCGAGATAAACCTGACGGTGCTTTTGGCTGTACTGTGATGATGTCACATACGTCTCTAAACAGGAAATGAAATCATTATCCTCGTGACCGAATCGAAAACCACACACTTCACTGTGAAAACACTGTACACTTCCCTCTTCCTTTGTCTTTTTACACACACACACACACACACACACACACACACACACACACACACACGCACGCTCTGAAATAGTTATGAGTTAGTCGTTCGCGCCTTTCAGAAGATTCTGTCCCTAAGTGCCTCATTTTTGCTAGTCAACTGAGATATATGAGTCATAACATTAAAGCAGTGATGCCTCCTGTAACGCACTGAGCTGATTTTTTGCTGATCAATGCAATGCAATGCTATTTTGTTATATACAGAGTAAGATTTCATGAAACAATTTCAACCAGAGGTGGGCAAAGACGAACAATGAGTGGTTTAGAAAAAAAAAGTTCTTTGGGAGTTGAAATTTAAGAGCTACAGTAGATCTGTATCTGTGTATAAAGGTTTTATTTATTATTATTTTTATTTTTTTGAACTTAAACCATCGGGGCGCTTACAGAAATCCGACCTTTAACACGGTAAAATCCTCACAAACACTTAAACAAATCCCAGCCTGAAGGGTGTGTCTGGAGCTCTTCTTGCTCTGACACACAAGACTCAGTTAGCGCAGGTAAATCTAGTCCTCAGCTTGTGTCTCGAACACCAGTGTTTATATTAAAGATTACACAGAAATGCTAAACACATACGACCACATACAGTCAGGTCCATAAATATTTGGACAGTGACACAATTTCATAACTTCGCAGTAGACTTTCAGCTTTAATTCAAGGGGGTTTAACAAAAATATTCATTTCAAATCTACTATGGTGGTGTACAGAGGTGGTAAATTAATGATGGACTTGACTGTATGACAAACATACAGGCCGGCCTGACATCATTATTGAGCCTTCCTCAGAGAGACTGGCCAATCAGGGACTGGAGTCAGTGTGACATCATTCTCTGTCTGAGAATGAAAACTTATTATGTGAGTCTGGGCTCACTTAATAAGTTTTCAGTAGCTAGCTAATCGGTTGCTTGCTTAGTAGTTATAAGATTAGCATGCTACATGCACGTATCATGAGCTAATCATGAACATCAGAACTTAAAATGGCCCACTCCCTGATCAGTGCCCTGACTACTGAACTCGGGAGTTGATTGAGGCACACCCCTTGTTATATGTTGTTACCTTTTAATAGCTAGATAGTAACCTGCTAGTTTGCTAATCAGCTAATTACTGCAGGTGTTAGCGGATTAGCTCCATTTTATTAGCATGTGTTATTCTTAATTCTTATCCTGTTATTCTACTATCAACTACCAAAACTGCCTAGCTAGCTTCTCTGAATACAGCTAGATACAATTTTTGATTGCCTCTCTGACATCATCGTACTAAGTGACAAGTTAGCATGTTGGATTACATTTTACCCAATCAGATTTCTCAATTAATGATAGAAAACTTTGATAAAAACAAACTAACAAAACCCCACGCCTTTGGGCTTCTTATAAAGATGACCTGTCCAACATGTCTCTTTCCTCATGTTTTCATTTTCATCTTTTCTTTTTCCCCCCTTTCTTCTCGCTGTGTGGCAGGAGGCAGGTGTGACTGAGGCTGAAATCGTGGGGTGGGAAGGAGCTTTTTTTGGAGTCACTGATCTAATTATGGGATGTTTGTTCAGGTTTCCACCTCTTCCTGTTATTCCTATCCCAACCTGAGCCAGGTATATGTGCTTACTGTGACAACTGGCCCTAGGGTTGCTGGGATTTGGTGGTGAGACAGGCGTGGACCAACAACCGTAGAATGTGTAGTCAGCCATTTAAAAAAAAAATGCATGAGCACACAGGCTCAGTGTGATTCATGGTTTTCTAAATAGAACATTCAAACAGTATGTAGAGTATCTAATCTCATACGCTAACTGCTGAGTAGCGACATAGTTAACAGGCCACTAGCTAGCTATCTCATTACTAAAAAGCTATGATGTACAGCAAAATCTTTTGTATCAGACTTGGCACAAAGAGAATGGAAAGCAGAGAAGGTTTGCCTGTTAGCTAGGAGATAACTTGCTAATGATAACATTTATTAGTATTACAATTTATTATTAGTTATTATCAATCGTATAATTGATATATAGCCTAACTAATAGAATTTGTGAACTACTGGTGTTTAAAATGTATTTCTGCATACTTATGTGTAACTGAGTGAAATCTGATTTAGTTTTTTGTTTTGTCGTTGTTGATTATATTGAAGTCTTTTTTTATCTGTGGTGGGGCGCTGTGTGTTTGGTGTGTGGTTTCTAAATGACACGCAAATTCACTGAAGGATGATATCATGCAGTCTCTAAGCCTGATGTAATCTCTCTCTCCTGACATTTCAGTGTGGTTGTGTGTGCGAATACGTGTGTAATATTTGTGTCGCTAATCTCAGGAGCCATTCTTTCACTGAATGACTCAACTACATGATGAATACTGCGAATGTGTTTGTGTGTGGGTGTGAGTTTGGGGGATTACATCAATCAGGAGTGTGATATCTTAATTACAGTACACAATCAGAATCAGTTATTAATCATTAATGCTGTGATATACTGATATCAGGAATTGCACAGAGTGTGATTTATATATATATATATATATATATATATATATATATATATATATATATATATATGCATGTGATGTGATGGGCTATTGCTAGCTAACTAACAATGGTTCCTGACAGTACACACTTTTTCACAAGCTATTTGTGACTTTGTAGACACAACTGTCAACTCTAAATTACTTTTGTTATTCATCATCTAAAATTACAACATTGAAAAGTTTATTTATGGATGCAGCATATCACTTGAGATCTGCTACAAGTGGTGAAAAAGCCCATATAGGATGTAGGGATGGGCAGACTAGCTGCTAACAAAATGTGTTTTGAAGATTTCACATAAACTAGGCTTCCAAACAACATGATATGATTTTGATTCATAAGGCACCTATTTGATATTTGAATTAACAATAATAATGATAATAATGTTTATTACATGTATAATAACTGTACAGTCCCCGCTGAAAGTATTGGAACAGCAAGCCCAGGCATTTGGGTTTGAGATCAAAAGATGAATATTAGACAATAGATCAGAATTTCAGCTTTCATTTCCTCATATTTACATCTAGACGTGTTAAACAAATTAGAACCCATTTTTTCAAGTGATCAAAAATGTTAGAACATGTGACTGATAGGTGGTTCTTGCTGCCTAGGTGTGCCTTATTATATTTATTGTTTAAATAATTAATAGCTCTGAATGTCTACTCTTGGACTGAGCTGTAGGTTTCACCTGTCAAGATGCCATTTGTTGTTAAAAAGGATAAACCAACATGAAGTCCAGAGAGCTGTCTATGGGAGAAAAGGTAGACATTTTGAAGCTGAGTGAAGAGGGAAAATCTATTAAAAAAAGGGAAAATCTATCTATAAAAAGCCATTGCACAAGCATTGGGTATAGCCAAATACAATAAGTTTATTTAGAATGTCCTGAAAAAGAAAGAAACCACTGGTATACTGACAACCAGAAATGGAACAGACCAGCCAAGGAAAAGAGGAAAGCAGTTGATGACAGAAACTGTCATCTGTGAAGAAAACTCCAAAACAGTGACATCACCAACATCCTTCATAGGGCAGGGGTGAAAGTACGAGAGCAGAAATATAGTCAGTATAGAGTCAATACCACAAGATGCAAACCATTCATCAGCAGTAAGAATCAGAAAGCCAGGTTGGAATTCAAAAAGGAATACAGAGATGATTCACAAAAGTTCTGGAACCAATATTAACCTCTACCAAAGTGATGGAAAATCCAAAGAGAGGAGAAAGAAAGGATCTGCTCATGATCCAAAACATACAAGTTCATCTGTGAAACATGGTGGAGATAGTGTCATGGCTTGGGCTTGCATGGCTGCTTCTGGAACATTCTCACTAATCTTTATTGATGATGAACTCATGATGGTAGCAGCAGAATGATTTAAGAAGTTTACAGGAACATTTTGTCGCCAATTTAGAGACATGCATCCAAATTAATCGAGAGGAACTTCATCATGCAGCAAGACAACGATCCAAAACACACTTCCACCTCAATACAGGACTTCAACAGGAGGGAAAAGTGGAAGGTTCTAGACTGATTGAGTCAATCACCAGACCTTCACCCATTTGAGCAGTATTTCAGGGAGAAACCCACAAAAGAGGCTGCGGTAAAAGACAAGAAAGCATCAAAAAACAATAAACCAACTTGTGACGGCAGTGAGTCGCAGACTTGATGCAGTTATTGCAACCAAAGGATATACAACCAAATATTAGGTGTTATTTACTTTAATGTACTTCAAGACTTATCTGTGCCTATACTTTTGCTCAACTAAAAATTAGAGTGGTCTGATACAAAAGGTTCTATGCTTTATGTTGTTTAAGACGGCTAGAAAATAAAAGATGAAATCCTAAACTCTCGTCTCATCTCCATATTTTGATCTCAAACCCAAATGTCTTTGGTGTACAGCACAAACAAATAATCTGGCCTTGTGTTCCAATAGTTTTGGAGGGGACTGTAGAACTGCACCACAAGCTGGTACATGAGGGGAAAAAGAAGGCCATAATCTGTGTACAGTGTTAGTGAGTTAGTTATTAGTGTACTTGTCAATACATAAATTAACACGTTGATGTTCTGCTTTAAGGTGATCAGTAGTTTTGCTATCTGTTACTGAGGAAAAAATGTGCTTTATTATTTGAACTACACGTTTTTTCCTCTAGCTAAACCGCGTTTCTCCTCAGAGAGAAGAGCGGCAAAATATATGAATGACCAGGAGATAGTAATGAGTGGCCAATTAGAAGCGAGCACGGGTCTTAGTCCAATCAGAACACGCTCGTGAGTTACCGGGTCACTGTTTTCTGCCTCGTTCGGACTGAGCCGGCCGTGATTGGTCAAGAGTGACGAATGCGTCGCGCTTCATTGGCTGAGTAAGCACACGCCGTTGCTAAGGGGCTGGACCAATCAGAGCGAGGCGGAAGTAGGAAGTAGGAGTAGTATCTAGGCAGGTTTAAGATGCCGAGATTTTTTTTCGTTTAATTTTTGTTCATAACGGTGGGAAAGTTGTGGTTTGTTGTCATGACGTCCTTTAAAATGCTGAATAAAAATCACCACGTATCAATTTTAATAATAATATTAATGAAATAAACAATAAAAACCTGTTAATGCTATAAATGATACATTAATAATAGCCCACACAGAAAGCAAGAGAGAGAGAGAGAGAGAGAGAGAGAGAGAGAGAGAGAGAGCTGTGAGAAAAAGGGGAAAGAGGAGTGAAGTGGATGATGATGATGATGATGATGATGATGATGATGATAGTTGTGTGTGTGTGTGTGTGTGTACTTGGCTCTTGTTCGATATTTCTGATGCAACCCACAGTGTGTTGTGGTGGTGGTGGGGAGGTGGCATCTCCTGGGCTGCTTGTTTTGTTGTCCTTCTTTTTTTCCACTTCCTTTCAGGAGCCAATGATGAGGCTGTTGCCATGGAACCAGCGCCAGAGTTTGCTTTTGCCTCCTGTCTCACCCCTTGTTCATACTCATCCTCATTTACCCTAGAAACAGAGTCACTACCAAGTCTATTTCAATCTATCCTCTTACTTCAGCCCTTGTCTCTGTCTCTGTGTGTGTGTGCTCTGTGCTGAAATCATCACAACACCGCACTTTGATTCAGACTGACAGTTGTGGCCTGCATCCTTTTCCTCCTCGTGTTGCCTAGTTAACTTACATGCAGGTTGTAGATCATCACCTACACCTCTATCATTTCAAATGTAGCCCGACATGCTAATGATTGAAATCTATGTTGCATATGCTCATAAGCGCACTAGAACTATGCCTACACAATCTATAAATATGCATGGAAATCTTGTATATTTATCTGCCCTGACATTGTTCATTAGCAGCCACAATCCTGAGGAACACTGGCCTTCAGACAGGATGATGTCATCGGAAAAAGAGTTGGAAGGTTTTCAGGTAAATGGTGCGTAATATCAAGCCTCCAGAGAAGAAGTACATTTTACCTACAACTACACAACCTAAAGCATCTGAAAATCTAATTACGTAATCCCGCTAGTTTAATCTGGTCTGACCTTGGACATCAGAAACTACAAGCTGGAGGTAGAGAGTATAGGAATGCTGGCCATCAGAAAAAGTGATGTCATCAGAAAAGGTGCTGGAAAGATGAGAGAAATGTGTCCACAAAGAAGTACAGAGTGTGTGAGAATCCTCAGATGGACCAATTCTCCAAAAAAAGAACCAAGCAAATGGTTTGTTAAACTCACTGCCATGTTCAGGAATTTGTATCTATAACCAACAATTCATCTTTAGGAATGTACTTATGCCCCAGTCCTGATATAAACTGATGAACGCCATGTGTTTTTGTCCTAAAGGGAAAAGTGTGTCAAAATAAAAAAAGAAAGAAGAACAGAGTGCTGTTTGTTTCCATTTCTTCATGGTCGCTTTGCTCAGCAATGATGATGAGGATTACAGAGCGACCGTGCCAGCGTTTCTTTATTCCTGCGACAAAATCACATTTGGATTTACACGTTGTGTCAAAATGTGTCGTAATTACAATTAAAAGCCATTCAAATGTGAGGAAATGCACTGGCAGAGAGCTGATTTCCACAGAGGATTTGGCTGTGATGTGTGGAAATGATTTCAGCTGTGTTTTCCCCCTGAATATATAGATGTGTGTGTGTGTGTGTGTGTGTGTGTGTGTGTGTGTGTGTGTGTGTTTGAATGATGCTTTTTTTTTTCTTTACGGTGTTCTTGCTACGGGCTACATATAGCCTATGTACAGTATGAGCAACCTGGTCACTTTGCTAGGGCGCATACTTCTCATCGTTTAGTGAATTTCTGAACAGTCCCTCCAGGATTTTGCATTTTTTGCTATCGCAGAAATTAATGCAAAATCACGCAAACGCCGCGATATTTGGAGCAGCTTGAAATTTTTCAAAATTACAGCAGATTTTCTGAAGATTTGGGCCAAGACACATCATGTGACGTCATCACAACATGCATTCAGCTAAAGCCCTCTTCGATTCACATGCGCCGGACATAACTACAGCTAAAAGGTCTAATTTGCCAACGAACATCACTGAGAAAGACCGAGCAAAACTATTCCGTGCGATTGCGGTTTTTCCAATTTCGTTAATTCAATGAGTTTTCCCATAGAAAAGCACAACAAACTGCAAATTGTATTGCATATTTTGAAACAATCCAGTACAAAATCAAGTATTTTTGGTCACAACAAACACAAAAAAACTCCACGAAATCCTGTACGGACTGTCTGAAGGGAAAAGAACACGAATATGGTCTGAGAGCATCATTTTTGGTTTTACACACAAAATTGCAACAAATCGAATGTTATCTAGCTAATTTATAGACAGTGGACCTAGCTTACCATTGGGGCAATAAAATCAAGTGTTTATCATGAGATATTTAAATTTGTTCATTTAAATGAGTCATTTAGATGTTTGTTCATTGATTCATTCAGTTGTGCCGTACAACCACATTTTAGGCAGACAACAAAGAGACAACAAAATAGCTAATTATTGTCGCTATTTTGTATTATTTTATAATATTCTTGGATCTCCATTTTAATAAAAAGAATTGCTTTCATTCCCACCCCAACAGAGACTAGTACAGCACGGGCTGAAACAAACAAGAGGAGAGAGAAAGGAGCAAATCCTGGGTTAAGACCAAAAGGATTCACTGATTCAGAGTCGACACACATGTGACAGGTTACAGTATAAACCTATGTAAACCTATGTTTGATCATCATATATCGAAGCCATTTGTTGATTTGTTGTCAGTCTTGGGGGTAATGAGTGAATGAAAGGAATGCAACGGCAGTGACAGAATAATTAATTCACTTCAGTGATTCGTTCAGAAATGCTGAATCATTTGAGAACGAAACATATCTAACTGTTGTGCTTTGAGTTGTACTGTATGTGTGTTTGAATGAACGCATCTGCCAGAGGAATCCATCTCAAATGAAAAAGTGAGTCCAAATAAAATAAAGTGAATCAAATACTCACAGATGTTGACAGCTAACCCTTAGCTATAGTGAGGGAAAAAAGTATTTGATCCCCTGCTGATTTTGTATGTTTGCCCACTGACAAAGAAATGATCATTCTATAATTTTAATGGTAGGTTTATTTGAACAGTGAGGGACAGAATAACAAAAAGAAAATCCAGAAAAACGCATGTCAAAAATGTTATAAATTGATTTGCATTTTAATGAGGGAAATAAGTATTTGACCCCCTCTCAATCAGAAAGATTTCTGGCTCCCAATTGTCTTTTATACAGGTAACGAGCTGAGATTAGGCACACACACTTAAAGGGAGTGCTCCTAATCTCAGTTTGTTACCTGTATAAAAGACACCTGCCCACAGAAGCAATCAATCAATCAGATTCCAAACTCTCCACCATGGCCAAGACCAAAGAGCTCTCCAAGGATGTCAGGGACAAGATTGTAGACCTACACAAGTCTGGAATGGGCTACAAGACCATTGCCAAGCAGCTTGGTGAGAAGGTGACAACAGTTGGTGTGATTATTCGCAAATGGAAGAAGCACAAAAGAACTGTCGATCTCCCTCGGCCTGGGGCTCCATGCAAGATCTCACCTCGTGGAGTTGCAGTGATCATGAGACCAGTGAGGAATCAGCCCAGAACTACACGGGAGGATCTTGTCAATGATCTCAAGGCAGCTGGGACCATAGTCACCAAGAAAACAATTGGTAACACACTACGCCGTGAAGGACTGAAATCTTGCAGCGCCCGCAAGGTCCGCTGCTCAAGAAAGCACATATACATGTCCGTCTGAAGTTTTTCAATGAACATCTGAATGATTCAGAGGACAACTGGGTGAAAGTGTTGAGGTCAGATGAGACCAAAATGGAGCTCTTTGGCATCAACTCAACTCGCCGTGTTTGGAGGAGGAGGAATGCTGCCTATGACCCCAAGAACACCATCCCCACCGTCAAACATGGACGTGGAAACATTATGCTTTGGGGGTGTTTTTCTGCTAAGGGGACAGGACAACTTCACCGCATCAAAGGGACAATGGACGGGGCCATGTACTGTCAAATCTTGGGTGAGAACCTCCTTCCCTCAGCCAGGGCATTGAAAATGGGTCGTGGATGGGTATTCCAGCATGACGATGACCCAAAACACACGGCCAAGGCAACAAAGGAGTGGCTCAAGAAGAAGCACATTAAGGTCCTGGAGTGGCCTAGCCAGTCTCCAGACCTTAATCCCATAGAAAATCTGTGGAGGGAGCTGAAGGTTCGAGTTGCCAAACGTCAGCCTCGAAACCTTAATGACTTGGAGAAGATCTGCAAAGAGGAGTGGGACAAAATCCCTCCTGAGATGTGTGCAAACCTGGTGGCCAACTACAAGAAACGTCTGACCTCTGTGTTTGTCAACAAGGGTTTTGCCACCAAGTACTAAGTCATGTTTTGCAGAGGGGTCAAATACTTATTTCCCTCATTAAAATGCAAATCAATTTATAACATTTTTGACATGCGTTTTTCTGGATTTTCTTGTTGTTATTCTGTCTCTCACTGTTCAAATAAATCTACCATTAAAATGATAGAATGATCATTTCTTTGTCAGTGGGCAAACGTACAAAATCAGCAGGGGATCAAATCCTTTTTTACCTCACTGTAGGAGCTTGATTTTTTGGCAGCGACACAGCATTTCACTGGCTGAATTAAGCAGGAAATTAAATTTAAATAATTGAACACTGTAGATCTTAAAGCCCAAACCACTGCACAGTCTTAGAAAACCACGGTCGGGTCAATATAGCGCATATACCTGCAGTGTCAGACACCAGCCCTTGAAATTTCACATTCTTCTTCATTTAAATCACATCATTCAATTCATCATTCATGCCAATTATTGACCTATACCTAGAGTCAGGGTGTTGATTTTATATTTAGGCCTTCAAAATTACTTTAAATAAGTAATAATACACAGCGCTGTTGAATTCTGAATTCTGATTGGTCGCCAGGTGTTGATTTTCTATAGCAGCAGCTTTGACAGTAATACAGCTGCAAATGCGCTCATTCCAATACGTTATTGTTTGTATAGTATCAGGTCATTCACAGGTACGACGTTTGCTCCGCATTCACAGGTATGGTGACGTTTTCTGTAAGCAGACATTTATGTAACGTTTATGGAAGGAGTCTCCAGTGTCAGAGATAAAAACTGTAACTTTTATGTTTTCCGACATCTTCAGGACAGAGGAGTTTAGGCTTTTTTGTTTCTTAATAACATTATGAGATGTCTTAATAACTGCAATAGAGAGAGAGAGAATAAAGAGGGCTGGTGAAAGAACGACGGTTTATAGCTGCTATAACATAAGTGAGAACAGGAACTAACTTGTCTCATGGATGTTCTATGACATTTGGAAACATTGAGGTTGTAATAGTAATAGATTTGCCTCAATCACCTCGTCATTAATTCATCATTAAAGTACTGAAAGGAACGAAACTAAGGAAAAAGAAGAAATGAAGGTTTCAGCGCTGTCAGAGGAACGCAACATGTAATGTTTCTGTAAAGAAAAGTAGTTTCCTTCCTCAGTCACGTGGTAAGTATGAACAGCAGCTTATAATAATGAAAATACAGTTACAATAATGCAAGAATATTTCTATATTAGTTCTCATTAAGTGCTGTGTGCCCATTAAGTGCTGAATGCAGTACTTCAGTCCACACTCATGTTCATAACCACGTGTCACTTCTGACCCGGAAGTAGGAAAGTTATGAGCAGCGTGTTTAGCATAGCGTGAAAATAGACGTGATCTTGTGTCCGGGCAAAAAACAAACAAAAAAAAAAACAAAACAAGCAACAACAACAACAACAAACAAACAAACAAACAAACAAAACAGAGCAGCTCCTTTAAAATATATTAGCATTCTGTGTGACGTGAAAAGTGGGCGTGGCTTCGACCGAACTCGTGTCCAGGCAAAACACGAGCTTGTTTTAAAAGCGCTTCTTTACAAACAGGTTGAACATCGGCGAGGAGGAGAAGAAGAAGAAGGAGCACAAGAGGAGGAGGAGAAGAAGAGCAGGTCTGAGCGTGAAGTGCACTCGGATTTACACTTCGAACTGGACATATCAGCTCTGCCTTTATCCACCTAGACACATTTAATAACACAATAGAAAAGACAAGAAAAAAGTGGCGGTAAGTCCGAGTTCTGTCCTGTTGTGTGCACAGATTTTTAACTTGTTTACATCAGAACCTGTCAGATCGATGAGTCACATGATCATGTTGATTGAGGTTAAATATTGACGGAACTTTTTGAAAAGATGATGATGTTAAGTAGTGCAAATAAAGCAATACGTCAATACGCGTTATAATAATAATAATAATAATAATAATAATAATAATAATAATAATAATAATGACGTCAGGCGATGGGACGCTTTTTGATGATGCAACCGATAATTGACGACTAATAATAATAATAATAATAATAATAATAATAATAGGTTGTGTTGGATGTGGAAGTGCGGCCATTTTTTTCTGAGTAAACAAATAACGTCATGCTGCAGAGACACAGCGGTCAGATCTAGTCTGATCTAGAGATTAAGATGAAGGTCAGGTGAGATAATCTGACAGTGGTGTTGAGTTCGAGCCGGTGTCATGTGGAGTTTGTACAGTTTGGTGAGTTCCCGGCTCTAACACACACCTGCCTAAGATGCACAGTGTGTTACAGAGTGTGTTTGTGTGTGTTACAGAGTGTGTTTAGGAACAGTGGAGTTAATGTGTGTTAGTGTTTCCCTGATGTAATGAGATGAGATGAAAAGTAATGAGATGAAAATGACAGTGTTTAGGAACTGATGTTAGTGTGTTAGGAAGTGTTGGTGTATTTTGTGGGTGTATTTGTTTCTGTGTGTGTGTGTGTGTTGGATTCATTAAGAGTGTTGGTGTGTAATAATGCATGTTTAGACAGGTGTGTTAGAGTAGGGAAACACTGGTGGACCTCATTACATGTGCGTGCTGCGGTGTTCATTGTTGTATTGTTCAGAGTTTAGATGGAGCGTGGAGTTTAGCAGTATTTGGTATCGGGCTGTGCAGTGTTGAGGTGTTCGGTGTTGAGGAGTTTGTTGGTGTCGAGATGTTCGATGCCGAGTTTGTTGCTGTCGAGATGTTCGATGCCGAGTTTGTTGGTGTTGAGGTGTTCGATGCCGAGTTTGTTGGTGTTGAGGTGTTCGATGCCGAGTTTGTTGGTGTTGAGGTGTTCAGTGCCGAGTTTGTTGGTGTTGAGGTGTTCAGTGCCGAGTTTGTTGGTGTTGAGGTGTTCGATGCCGAGTTTGTTGGTGTTGAGGTGTTCGATGCCGAGTTTGTTGGTGTTGAGGTGTTCGATGCCGAGTTTGTTGGTGTTGAGGTGTTCGATGCCGAGTTTGTTGGTGTTGAGGTGTTCAGTGCCGAGTTTGTTGGTGTTGAGGTGTTCAGTGCCGAGTTTGTTGGTGTTGAGGTGTTCGATGCCGAGTTTGTTGGTGTTGAGGTGTTTTGTGTTGAATTATTTGTTGTCATGTTTGTAGATGTTGAGTTGTTCCTTATGAATCTGAATACTACAGTAACAGGAAGAAAAAAATAAATGGCCAGAAGTGTTCTCATGGTAATATTTAACCACGTGAATATAACCCACACTGTGTTTATTATTTTATTCACGCCATTATTTCACGATACCTCATTAGCACCAGTCCTTACCGTTGATCATCAAATTCACAAATAGACAATTAGCATACTCATTAGCATGATCTTTTTGTATTATACAGTAACAAGCGACAGAAAACAATAACTTGCGATAAGGATCAGAGAAAGTCCTGTTTCTGTTTCTGTCGCTGGGTCCAGACTTGTGTGAACAGCGCGGATTTGAATCGGCTGCTTTGTTTCCCTGGGAAGCTCTGGAACTTTCCCTCATTTGACTGTGATGCCTCTGCAGTTTCGCTGATGTCAGAGCAACGCTAGCAGGTCCATCATCATATGCAGAGATGATGCTGGGGTCAGTTTGACCTGAATGACCCGTACGTCGTTATGATTTTATTGCTAGAAATGTAAAGATATGTTCAGGTACAGCAGGACGCAACAGGAACGGCGCGTCAGCATACTAACCTGAGGGGACAGTCGTAGCCAGATGCCACCAGTTTAGCACGTTTACTACAAAATGTACTTTTAGGGTAAAACATTATCTGTATTGAGTTTTCGTCATGGCACCCCTCATGAAAATGAGCAAAAATAAATAAATAAACGTGATATTATTCAGTTATAACGAATATTCTGAATTATCGTGTGTAGTGTTTCTTTTGTACAATAATCTTTGCTCATTTTTATTGAGGGTGCCAGTAATTTTGGAGGCACGGTACATCATTTTATTACATCGTTGGCGTGTTTGACGCAGATCTCCATTTATTTTTTCCCTCGTTCAGGGTGATTTCCGCTGATGGAGGATGACGAGGAGGATACCCCTTTACAGATTACATCCAATCAGACCGACATCGCAGACACCAGACGAGGGAACATGCCGCTGATTCAGACGACGCCACGCTTCCGGAACTCGGGCTCCGTCCCGAACGCAGTCAGTCCGCTCCACCGTTCCCTCCACGGAGCCGTGGGTTTGGGGTTCCTGTCTACACCGTCGGGATCCGCAGATGATTCGCAGGCACTTCTTCACAGTAAGCACGCACAGTATGCTGACATTATCGAAGCAAACTAGTGAACCAGCTAACGTTAGCGTGGTGTTGCGCGTAGCTAGCTGATCAGCTTTGCTGTTTAAACCAGTAATTTGTGCTATTAGCTGTAGAAGTGAAAAGAAAGATTACTTGTTTGTGATTGGCTGATCGGAGTTAACCTAAGGTCCGACCCTTTTAAAATCTTTTACTCGGCAAGAAAATAAGAAAATAAAAAAAGCACTATTGTTACACGCTACACGTTTAGTGAGATAGCGTGTCATTTGGGACACAGCCGTGGAGAGTAGAACACGTCAGAATGTGCACTTTGTTGTGACGCCGTCTGCATACATGCGATAAACACGTTACTGATGATTTCACCTCGTGTGCAGATTTAATCTTCCGCGTCCCGTCTGCGTCAGAGGAATCGGGAGAAGAAGAACCGCAGGATGAAGGGAAAGGGGAAGAGAGGGAAGACGATAGGACGAACGTGGAAGTGCAGATCGGACGGAGGCTGCGTGAGATCGGAGATGATTTTCAGCAGGAGCACATGCAGCTGGTGAGAAATGCACAGAGGTTAAAGACAACCTGAAAGCTTTTACATTTTTTTAATTTAAATGATTAGTTTGCATCCACTTCAACGAACGCAATCCTTAATGTTCGTAATCGTCCATGAAAGTGCAGCGGCATTTTCCCGCCTCTCATTTCTGACAGCAGAGTCGATGGAGTCGGCACACGATGGAGTTACGCGCTCAAACCTTTGCTCGCTGTTTAAGCCGCCGTTCCTGACTCGACGCCCACGTTTCACCATCCAATCAAATCCCACATGATCAAAACAAAGCCCCGCCCACTCAAACCAGTCTGGAGCTGAGGATATTGCGATTGCAGAAATGAACGCTAAATCAAGCGAACGCTGCGAGATTCAGAGGAGTTTGCAATTTGTCTCAATTACCGCGGATTCGGGCCGAAGCCCTCTTCGATTCACGTGTGTCAAACACGAGTACAGCTAAAAGGTCTCGTTTACCAACAAACATCACTGTGAAAGATTGTGATTTCGCTGATTCGAGGAGTGTTCTGAAAAAAATAAAATAAAAAAATCTAAAAAAAAAGCCGCAGCAAAATCGTCCGTTTTTGGCCGAAACGATCCCAAAAAAAACCTCCACGGAATCCTGTACGGACCGTGAAACACGTCACACTGCGAAAATGATACGTTAGAATTTCATGAACGTTTCACGAGCACTTTAATATGATGTCTGACATCTGTACAACTCAAACGTTATTACGTGTTCGCGATGTCAGTTTTGTCCCCGTACAACACACAACCGTACAATAAATAAAGGGTTACTCTCTGTGACCGAGTGATGTATCCGGGTGTGTAATATCATAACGAAATGTTCGCCATGTTCGTTGGTGAGCTTTTTAATATTTTCTAACATTTCATATCTGATTTTTTTTTTTAAACAAACAAACAGTCCTATACCAACCGAATGAGCGTTTTCATTTCAATACACTTCGACAGGTTTTTTTCTTTCTCCCAACTAAAAAGAATGATACTTTCATTTAAAGTCTAATTCGCACTTAATAATAATAATAATAATAATAATAATATTCTTAATATTAGTTAATATTAGTTGCTGGAAACACACTGAAGAGCGAGAGAGAGCGAGACAGACTGTGTGTGTGTGTGTGTGTGTGTGTTTAGTATGAGTGCGTGTGAGCGAGTGTGTGTTTTATACTGCAGACTAAATTTAGAACCATGAGTCACCCATGACATCACCAGTAACGTGACCGCTGTAGGCCGAGTGCTATAGGCTCACGTAACGGTGTGCACGTGACCAGGAAGTTCCTCTGAAGATCAAAGTAAAATGTTGATTATAATTATTATTATTTAGTTATAAATATAGTTTAGAGTTACATAAAACACTGAAATAATTTCTAGTGGTGTAAAAATCATATCAGTGATCATATCAAATCAGACACAGGGTTAGGTTGTTGCATGAAAGCTGTGTGTGTGTGTGTGTGTGTGTGTTCATGTGACACGGCTTATGCAACACACTGCAACGCTTGGCCCCTCCCCTCCGCCTGGAACACAATGCACCACTAAACGCTACTCTTTTAAAAAAAAAAAAAAAAAAAAAAAAAAAAAAACCCTTGATGACCCCGCACCCGATTGGACAAAAACGGAAAAGAAGAGCAGCAGCACGATCTAGTGGTGGTTCCTCAGAGTCTCATAAATCAGTTCCGTATTTTAATTAACGCACGAGTACTGCCGAGTTAATACTGTCTTATTAATTTATAGTCATTTATTGAGTCGTTCTAAAATGCAAATCTTTGATAATTAACGGTAATTAACGCTTAATGAATAGTCGAATAACGTCACGAGAAAAAAAAAAGCATTAATTCTGTGTGGATGCTACTGATGATGTCACGGTCATTTTTATTGAAAATAGCGACTACATTAGGTTTTATTTCCGTCCGTTTTCTTTTCTCTGCAGTTCCTGCAGTATCGGAGGAACCGGCAGGCGATTTGGTGGCATTTAGCAACGACGCTTTTCGACTTCCTGTTTCCGAGGGAGTTCATCGGACACTGAGGAAGTCAAAGTCAGCTTTGAATCCTCCTCCTCTGGGTCCTAGTGTCTGCCCTTGGGTTCCCATAAACAGGCCTTTTGAAGTGAACTTGGAAAACGGACAGGACGTGAGAACGAGTGCGAGTCGCCGCTGGACGGAGACGGTGTCCCCGCTACTACTCACAAAGAAGCCATCTTTAAAATGGAGCTAGTTTTATGTTTTTTTTTTTGTGTGTTTTTTTTTTTTTAGTAGCTTATTTTAATTTTGCTTATTAGTCTGCGAATGCCTTACAGTGGATTGAGTTAAGAAGCAAAAAAAAAACAAAAAATGCTTCAGAGATCGAAGGACTTCAGGAAAGTTCCAGAAATTTAGAAAATATGAAGGAACAGCCTCAAAAAACTCAACGACAAACCTTTTTTTAATTTTTTTTTATTTTTTAAAACTTCTTACTAGTTGTTTTTTTTGTGTTTGTTTTTTAAAAACAACAACTTTTTTACCGTCTTTGAGACAGCTTTTCAGCACAAGTTTTATTGAACAGTTCATTTTTTTGAACAAAAAACAAAAGTCTCTTTGGAATGGAAACATCATCAATGCACGTCTATCGCCTTAAAATCAATTTTTAACATCTGAGCCTTTAAGATCCTCAGGGCTGAGAGACATTTTCACTATCGTAATTATTCTGAAGTTTTTATACTCGCTTTACCGAGACATTTTGTCTCAGAACTTTTTCTCAGTCTGAGCTGGATGATTTTTTAACCGCGACTTTTATCGCTTACTGAAATTTTCTTTGTGAAATATCAGAAATTCTGTCCATTTTTAAATACAAAAAAACTTAAACCTGTAAGTTTTTAACTAGGCCCCAAGTTCATAAAATTGAAATCAGAAATTTAAGGAAGTTACAAATTTGTGAGTATGTTTACTGTCAGGTTTACAAGTATAAGTTTACTTCCAAAACGTTTTTACTTCATCACTCTTTTTAGAATAATAAATGTTATTATAAAAAAAATTTAACTACAAAAATTTTTGTATGAAGCTCAAATTCGCTTTTTTCAGAAACTCAGATTTGAATCCGGACTGTAAATCATTATTATAAAATGATTCCAAATTTGGAACTAATTCAGCGCCGTAAAAGTAATACTGTCGCATGTCCAATCAACAATCGGAAATGAGCTTAAAATCGGATTTTGAATATTTCCTCTGATGTACAATCCTGCAGTTCTGATGAGAAACTTGGTTAAAGTTTGAAGAGCTGCGTTTGTGTATAAAAACTCCACTGCTGTTAAACGGGTCGCAAAAAAACTGTCAGTTGGTTTAGGTTTTTTTTTTTTTTTTTTTTAATTGAAAGATTTAAGAGAAATAATGTAATGAAATGTAAAATGTGGGAGAATAAATAAGAGAAAATGCACTAATTTACGTAAAGTTTTCTCTGAAGCCATTAATGAATGAATTATGGTGCATTTTTTTTTTTTTATTGCTCTTCCCAAAACCTTATAAAGGCCCTTTTTCATCAAAGCTGAGAACATAGATGTCTTCTTATAATTATTTGTAAATTATATGAAAATAAAATAAATAAATAACCTTAAAGTCCCTCATCAGAGTCCATAAAACACTGTGAGCTGTATTTAGTTTAATCTAATCTAGATAATTATAACCTAATCTAGTAATAGTTCAACACTTGTAGTTTGGCTAAATAACGTGTTATTTAAGTAATAAAACATTTACAGGCCGACACTTACACTCGGTTTTTATTTTACGTTTGAACAATAAGGGCCAATATGTTTATTTATTTATTTATTTTTAATAATCGTGACTAAAATAAACGGCCAGTTGTGACCGAAACTCCCCCTCCCCCCATAAGAGTTTTTTTTTTTTTTTAAAGAACAGTTTAATTTTTATTCTAAATTATGCGTGTTGGTATAAATGGAGTTGGTAAATAATAATATTATTATTATTAATAATAATAATAATAATAATAATAATAATAATGAATAGTATTTATTTATTTTTGTTGAGTTTGTAAAATAAAAGGAATATGAATTCATGTTCGCACGAATATGAACGCTTTATCGATTTATTCATAATTCTGATAAATGTAAAAGAAAAAAAAGAAAAATTGCCTTTATTAAACCTCTAAATGCTTTATTTAAGAGCGATATGACATGAATCGAGCTAAATTTTGATTGATTTGATAATATATTTCTATACGATTTACGATATATATCACAATATTCATTACACATTACACGCTGTACAACTGTAGAATACGCACAACTTTAGTCACATGACGTTACTTTATACCGGCTAAATATGAAGGCGGGATCACAAGCATGTCACATCTTTTATAAAAATAAAATCCTGTAATATTGTGAAGATATCGTGAACCGTGACTTCTAATGGAAGCGATTATCGCGATAGATCGGACGAGTTTCTGTGTTTCACCTTCTTGCTCGAACAAGTTCACCGCCACAAACTGTTTTTATATTTTAGTTATCAAAACTTTAATTTATTTTATATTATATATTATAACACCGAGGTCCAAGTGTGGAGCCGAAATCTTTCTGAATAAACTCATAACCGATGTATAACCGTTTCTAGATAGTGAACACGCTGATTTCTTTCCTCTACAGTACTCTTGAGTCTTTTCTACGCGCTGTTACACTGCATTGCTGCCGTTTGTATCTTCTACTTTGTTTCACGTATAAATCGTGATTTTATCAGACAATCAGAATCCTAAACGTGCCTTAGGGCCGAACACACACCAGCTCCGTCGCTAACCTTCATATATTCAGAGTAAAGCTACAGGAAAACGAGAAACAATCGCTGATGTCGGCTTTAAATACGAGCGCGTGATCAATCGCACTGCTGTGAAACAAACCAACACAAAAAAAAAACTATTACAATCATGACAGATGTGAATTTTTTAACTCTACACTGGACGTGTCAATATTTATTATATTTTTATATCACTATACTTGCCTAACGTTCTCTCCCAGTTTACGATACTTTCGTAATATCAATCTTTTCTTCTGTGATTTCTGTGATTGCCTTCCTTTATTAAAGACTTACGCAGGCCACTCTTCATGTTCCCTAACTAGGGACTATTTCTAGCGTCAATGCTGACAATATTTCCTCGGTCCAATAACACGAGTGATTATGAGCACGCGAAAAGCAACAATTATAAAAAACTAAACTATAAACGTACAGATTACGGAAATAAAGCTCGACACGTTTTCACTATTTCACGGCAGAGGATTTGGGAAAGTGTTTAGTTTCACTCCCTGGCAGGAATTTAACATTTTGCTTGAAAATATGGCTGTATTTTTACATTTTAATGCCCTTTCAAGTGCACTCTTTTAAATAATTTCAGTGTTGTATAAAGCCTGTTTTTATTTTCTTCTTAAAATGTGTTCATTTGATGTTACACAACAATGTTTTTTTTTTTTTTTTTTTTTTATAAATTATGTTCGTAGAACAAATTATTATACAGTTCTTATGGTTATTTATATGTGGATAAGATGTGCTTTTTTTATAGATTAAATGCTTATCATATCACAAATGCTGTTAAATCTTTTTTTTCTATAAAACTCATTAAAGATGTAAATGAAAAAATGTTTGTGTTTTGACTTTACATCTCTGAACAAAATGTTTTAAGTTTTTAAAATTTGTAGCTTCCTTCCTTGTTATTTTCTTGTAACATCCTGCTACCAGTAACACTGCTAATACTACCACTAAAGTAATAGTAGTAAATAAATAAATAAATAACAATCCTGTCAACAATGAAAAGTAACGACAAACCAACAAATCTAATGAAATGTTTGAGTACAAATACCCCTACGCTACTGAAAAAATGGAAAATTTCAATGGTAATGTATATAAAAATCTAGATCTAGTTGGTAAATGCATTGATACTGTACTGCAAAAAATATTAAGTGAGTATATACATGATAAAACATCTAAAATAAATATAATTTGAAATGTTACCTGCAAAACAAACTTGAAGTATGAAATTGTTATTCTACTGGCTGAAAATTGTATTTCTTTCTAGAAAATGTGTGATAAGCAAAAATGATCTGCCAGCTGATTTTCAAGCTTGAAATAAGGTTAAAAAGTATAGAAAATAAGTTTAATATTAATTATTATAATGTAAAAATCTTAGAATGAAACATTTTAGATATTACATATACATTATATATATATATATATATATATATACACACACACACACACACACACACACACACACACACACACACACACACAGACGTGTTAGATATTTTAGCTACTAGAAATTTCATATTCAACTTTATTTATTTTGACGATATATTTTTTTGCTAATGTGTATCATTTCCTTTCATCTTAAATGTGTAATTAAATTGTAATAAAGTATATATATAAAAAAAACCTGCAGAAGAACAGCTGAACATGTTAAGTTAATCAGTTTGGTTTGTAATTGTAACTAAAGTCAGAAAACGGCGAGCAGTGTGCACTTTTACAAACATTTTATTCATTCTGTATGAAATTTTATCAGTAAAAATGTTTTCTTTCTCTGCTCAAATTTTAAAAAAATTCTCTAATAAAAAATAATTTCTTTAAAAGTAGCTATTTATTGAATCACATACTGAAACTTAATTGTTTTACACATGGTAGATCTTCAAGTAGAAAAGTTACAGAGAATAATCTTTTTTTTTTTTGTTTGTTTGTTTGTTTGTTACAAAAGCATTCACAATTAATCCAGTTATTTAAATCATTTTACAGAAAATACTTTGAAAATGGTTCAGATTTCAGTAACATAAAAAAAGGACCTGAATGCCCGAGATACACAAAATGAGTGCGCGATGAAGAGCTGCTTTTATTTCATCACGAATCCTTCAACTGTGTGAGAAATCGCTGTACGAAATTCTAATTAATATCCAAATCTTTTAAAATTCAGACGCCAACACAGAGTTTACTAAAACCTGTTCGACTCCTACGGCTCTCAGCCAATCAGAACGCACCGTTTGGGACTTACTTTAGTGAGTTTACATTAAATATCAGATGAAATACGTGATTAAATAAAACCGGTCCTGAAGACACTCAGAGTTTTGGCAACTGATGATGTTTTTACAGTTATAAAGACTGATATTAGTTGATCAGCTCATATATTAAAATATTTCAGTTCAAACTGATTCATATCAATTCATATCAAAAAACAAGTTAAAAAGTTAAAAACGAGTCATATTTGGATATGTGCCCTTGATGACTACAGTGAAGTCACACTCGAGCTTGACCACAAAACAAAAACATGACATTTTTAAAGGTCAGGTGTTAATTTGTTGTTTTTTAAAGCTTAATATCATTCTGAAAATATGAGATAAATATACTTTAACTAATTCACATTTATTGTAAGAAAATTTGTCTTAAAATTATATTGTGAATCCTAGAGACTGTAATGAACAAACTGAAGCATATTCACATTTTGAGTTTCCTTTTTTTTTTTTTTTTTTTTTAAGGTTCCTTGAATGTTTAGGAATATAGTGATGCACGTTTTTAAAATTTTTTTTAAATAAATTTTTATTATAAATAAACAGAGTGCCAATATTTCTGGAGCTTCCCAGTAAATCGAGCAGATAATCTAATGGAACAGTCATTAAGATGGCAGTTGAGGATAAGCGGGGAGTCGATGAGGGCGTGATAAAAACACAATTCAAAGTTAAAATTCAACCTGAAGCTCCAGTTGTCGTTTCTAAAATTGCTGTAAAACTTAATATAATAGACATGAACATTAAATCACATCTACATATCGATAATTATGGCTTCTAAACCCAAGAATTCCAGTTTATCTTTGCTTCTGTACCAGCAAAGTCACATAAAAATGCCGGAATATAATTAATACTGACTCATTCCAGTAATAATCTCATAAACATTAAAATAAGTGGTTTTATATCCTGTGAAACACGTGACAAGATTTTTTAAGAAACGTTGTGATAAAATCACTGCTTGTGGGCGTGGTTATTTAAATATCGTTAGTAATCGTTTTCGTAGGTTAATATTTCAATACTCAATACTAACATCTCAGTTTTAAAGAACTTTTTGGCTCGACTGTGAAGGCAGAACCAGACAGAAGCTCGGAACTCCAGCTGGAGGACAGTTCACGTTGGTTCTGGTTTGGATTTTGAGAGATTTCACAGTCACTGAGATGCCGTTTGTAACATTAATAAAAACCTAACTGACAAACTACTGTTGAACTAACAGTAATTTGGTTAAAAGTTTATTTTGGGTTTAACGCACCCGGACGTCTCGCTCACCGAGCTGTTAAAAGAATCTCAAAATGTGTAAATTATTACATTTTATATACATATATGATTTAAAAGCTTGTCTTTTGCAGACTCCTCACGTGGACACGCAGCATAACAAGTCCACTTGAACTGTTTTTAAACTCTTTTCTTTCACTTGTGTTAGATTTTATCTTAAAAAAAAAAACACACAATAATGAGATGCACATGAAAAAACAGTGCAAAGTTACAATTTCTCACATCCAAAAGTCTGAGAAACTGTGGTGTAAAAATGCTTTTTATATGGACTAAATAGTGTATAGTGTGG
>NC_030417.2:775000-780000 GCF_001660625.3 Ictalurus punctatus
CGCGCCTCGGAGATGTATCCGTTGTTGCGGATTAGGCTCGGATCTACACGGACATCGCAGGAAATGAACATCGTGTAGCAACACCCAAAAACTGTCCCTCGCTGTAGCCGGAACTCTGGAGGCATTCTGGAGCCGTGGATGTCCTCCCATGAGGTCCAGCATCGTTCGAACCTTCCTACTTGGAGCAACGCTCTGACAGGGGTACAAGGCAGAGAACCCGATGGCGGACCTGCGAACCCCGTTCATGTAGACTCTGTTTAACAGAGAACCCGATGGAGCTCTTTAAATTAATCGTGGTGAACCGCTCTGGTGGGACTTCCTGTGACCAGACCACCATTTTGAGCTTCGGATTAGTAGGAGACCATGCAGACAGCTGGACGAGTCAGAAAGGAGGTCAGAATAATAGCCCTCCACCCCATAGTCCATGTTGGTAAAGGTGGAGAACATGTGAACAAGTTTGTTCTCTACCAGCCACATGTCCAAACCGGTCGCCACGGTGTGGAAGAGAGACGCAGCTTAATGGTTCTGCAGCGAGTTCTCAAGGTTTAACGAGGTCTCATGGGTTTCTACGTCGTGCCACAGCAGGAACTCATCAAGTTCCTCAACCAGTGCCTCGCCCAGTGCCTCGCCCAGTGCCTCGCCCAGTGTCTCGCCCAGTGCCTCGCCCAGTGCCTCGCCCAGTGTCTCGCCCAGTGTCTCGCCCAGTGCCTCGCCCAGTGTCTCGCCCAGTGTCTCGCCCAGTGTCTCGCCCAGTGCCTCGCAAAAACAGACATCACCACACCCAGTGAGCTCGATCTAAAGGGCTTAGGGTATTCTCTCGTCCCGGCATGTTATCACCGACTCAGAAGGTTAGGCAAAGCACTTGACACCTCAAATCGTGTTGGAGCGAACTGCTATTAAGCCAAAAATAATAAATAAATAAATTCCATTGCTGGCACAAGTGTTGTACCTCGGCTATCATACCAACTGGGGTTCCTGTAAACCTCAGGGAAAACCATCTAAGTGGTACAATCATACGTATTATCCGCTACACATTCGCAGGATAAAGTCGACCTGACCCCAAGACCACCTTGAAGGACTTGGATTGATGGAGAGTGCAGGCAAGGCCTGACGCCTATCCACTTCACCTTCCGGGTCAAGCACGGGTCATGGGTGAACCACCATGGCCTCTTGAAGATATCACCGACTGCCACACCCCACCCTCCAGGAAAGCAGATACAGAAGACAGATAAAGAAATAAAAATAGAAGATAGAATAAAGAAAGAAAGGAAGGAATGTAATGAAGGAAAGGAGAAAGAACCGACAGAAGAACATAGGAAAGAGCCAAGTGGTAGGAAATGGAGAACAGATAGATGAAAGAAAGAAATGAAGGGAGGAATGAAGAGAGAGAGAGAGAGAGAGAGAGAGAGAGAGAGAGAGAGAGAGAGAGAGAGAGAGAGATGCAAAGTGAACATAGCCTGGGAGAAACCGCAGGACCCTCCATGGACTAAGAGAGCTGTTAACAGCAGGACAGGTCTGTCTGTGGGGACGTGTGTGTGTGTGTGTGTGTGTGTGTGTGTGTGTGTGTGTGTGTGTGTGTGTGTGTGTAGGCCAGTCGGGGCATGCTGTAAACATCCTGTAGCTACATGATGGAAAAACGGTTTATGTTTACGAGCTGCTGCCTGCGAGGACATGCGTAAATAAAACATCCGTCTGGTATGTGTGTGTGTGTGTGTGTGTGTGTGTGTGTGTGTGTGTGTGTGTGTGTGTGTGTGTGTGTGTTTTAAGGTAGTGTTGTGCAGATGTGTAGTGCGAGTTACTAAACACCACAGGACATGAAGTGTAATGAACCGTTGCTGGATCCCTTTATCCCCTGTGTGTGTGTGTGTGTGTGTGTGTGTGTGTGTGTGTGTGTGTGTGTGTGTGTGTGTGTTGCTGCAGAACCGTTTCACCGTTCATTACCAAATTAAAAAAAATGGAAAGCGTAAATGAAGCTTCTCTCCCAGGCAGCGGTGTGTGTAGTGTGATCATGTGACCTGAAGGCAGCGCGCTCTCATTATTCACGTGTTCGTTAGCGTTTGTATAAAATAATTAACAATAAAAATATTTTAAAAAACACCAACGTGTGAACAGGCTGGGTTTATGCTAAGCTACATTTACATAAATGCTACGTTTAACGCTTAGTGAGATTAGCAAGCTTTGCATCCGTGACATTAGAATGTGAAATGTAGAATATAAACATGCTAGTTATGCTAGTTAGCTTAGAATATATACGACATGATAAACTTACATGATGGTTTGCGAGCTACATTTAATAATCAGGGTTAATGAACACTCCAGTTATAACAGCTGCTAGCTGCACGAGTTAGCTTAGCCATCTAGAGTCACGTCAGTGCTTCACAGTACCCCATAAACATCGCTAAAGCTAAACTGAAGCTACACTGAAATCTACTATAACATCCTGTATGATGTAACTGATGCTAGCTGCTGGAGTTATTTTAGCTGATATCCTTCAGGGGAAACTGCATTAAGCTCGAGACGCGGAATAAAAGCAGGATAGACGTGAACTGGGGCGGAAATCTGACCCAAAATGTTTAGCCATTAGCCTCGAGGGTACATTAGCATGAGGAGCATGAGGGAATTGTACATAACGTTAATGTCCTCCGCAGAGAGCAACCAGAGCAAACTCATACATGTAAGTGCTAAATCGAATGTTTCTGAGCTAGAGCTAAGCTAAAAAAAAGAATGTTTACATTTACAGTAAGCTAAGCTAAAGCTATATTCATGCTAAGATTTTCATGCTAGCTGTAAGCTAATCTAAACTCACACTTATGATTAGCTAATGGTTTACATTACACCGTGAAACGGTTTAAAGTTTGCTAATTACCCAACATTAGTATTACCTAACATCAGCGCACTGCGGCGTTTATTATTAGCGTCGTGCTGTACAAAGAAATCCAAGCGGTGATGTCACACCTTCTGGTTTGTGATTGGCTGAATTAAGCTCCGCCCTCGCCGAGCCGTCATACTTTGAGAACGTTATCAAGGCAGCACACGTTTTCTTTTTTAACCTGGAAAGCTTTTCACCTTGACGACAATGTCGCTTAGCGACTGAGCTCGCCCAATTAAAACACATGCAGTGTCAGCACAAAAAAAAACACACCCCGAAACCGACCTCTGACCCCGCCTGTGGCGAAACGGGGTTCGTTAACGAAAACGAAAGGGCGGGTTAATTGAAAGTTGGCCTGAAAAAAAAAGTGTGTGTGTGTGTGTAAGTGTGTGTGTGTGTTTATGTGTGTTTTCTGCTACATCAGCACAATCACAGAGGACATAGTAATTGTAGACTTGTAATTAAAATCCTAACATCATCTTCTCACTGTCCCTTTAACTAACAATCCAAAGAGTCTCACACACACACACACACACACACACACACACAGTGTTTAATCCGCGCCGTTTCAGAAATGGAGAAATGTTTCGCCTGAACTTAAAACGATGCTATAAAGTCTAACTAATTACACTAAAGTATAATCATTTCTGCTGACAGAGAGAGAGAGAGAGTGAGACAGATATAGCGAGACCGAGAGTGAGAGAGAGAGAGAGAGAGAGAGAGAGACAGAGAGAGAGACAGACACATAGACAGTGAGGCAGACAGAGAGACAGGGAGACAGAGAGAGAGAGAGACAGAGAGAGAGAGAGACAGAGAGAGACAGACAGATAGTGAGACAGTGAGAGAGAGAGACAGACAGAAAGACAGTGAGAGAGAGAGAGACAGACAGATATGCAGTAAGACAGACAGACAGACGGATTCTCAGTGTTTGGGGCGGGGTCAGAGATCTTGCAGCATCATCCTAACGTCAAACTAAACACAGCTACAACTGAAGCTAAAATGCTACTGGCTAAACGCTAACAGAGTTTTGAATAGCGAGATCCAAAAGGCAGTTAGCATTTAAATGTAGCAGTAACGTATAATCCATGATGCTAAAGGAATCCTGAAAGCTCGACACTAACTCATAAAATGCTAATAACGCTGATAAAAACGCAACAAACGACACGGAGCTGCGTAAAGCTAAACGCTAACAGTGACGGCTACAAGGCAAAAGGCTAAACTGCTTCTAGTGAACGCTAACAGTGGCGCTTAACGCTAATGCTAACTGTAGTATGCTATACTGTGTGTGTGTGTGTGTGTGTGTGTGTGTGTGTGTGTGTGTGTGTGTGTGCGCGCGTGCAAGTACGCTGTTACTGTTCTCATAAGTTTTGGCACCCTATAGATATATATGAAATAACCTATTTCATATCAGTGTGGCGTTTTCAGGAGATAAAAACATGCTGTGTGTGTGTGTGTGTGTGTGTGTGTGTGTGTGTGTGTGTGTGTGTGTGTGTGTGTGTGTGTGTGTGTGTGTCCAACTTTCATTTCCTCTGAAACTGGGGCAAATACGATCAATATGCTATTTGAGGGAAATGGCACGACATTTGTGCAGGAATAAATCATACACATCACACACACATCCATCGTCTCTCTCCGTCTCTCTCTCTCTCTCTCTCTCTCTCTCTCTCTCTCCGTCTCTCTCTCTCTCTCTCTCTCTCTCTCTCTCTCACACACACACACACACACTTCAAATCCCCCTCCTCAAAATTCTATCTCTACATTCAATCAACACGCGCAAAATAAACACACGCACAATAAAAGCCAGAGAGAGGTTTAGCTAGCGTGTGTGTGTGTGTGTGTGTGTGTGTGTGTGTGTGTGTTCAATCAGACTGTAATTGAGTAAATTCGGAGGGTCTGAGCTGAGATAAGCGTGTGATTGGCTGAGAGAGATGAAAGAAAAACAAGCTTTCTATCACAAGTCACGTCACACACACACACACACACACACACACACACACACACACACACACACACACACACACACACAGTCCTTACAGAAAGAACCTTCCAACTTCAATTCCGATCTGGAGACACAGCAGTGTGAATCTCAATCAGGGAGAGAGAGAGACAGAGAGACAGAAAGAGAGAGAGA
>NC_030417.2:782500-785000 GCF_001660625.3 Ictalurus punctatus
CTCCCCTCTTCTTTTTTCCCTTCTTCTCACCTCTCACATTTCTCTCCTTCCTCCCTCTCACATCTGTTCATCCTTGCTCAATCTCTTTCCTCTTCTCCGCTTCCTTTTTTCTACCCCATCCTTATTCGTCTCTCTCTCTCTCTCCCCATTGTATTCGTGTGTGTGTGTGTGTGTGTGTGAGAGAGAGAGTGTGTGTATGAGAGTGTGTGTATGAGAGTGTGTGTGCGTGTCTCAGATTTCCTCTTGTTGTTGCCTCGAGCTGAATTAATCAATAAAGTTTATACTCAGTAAGTGCACTAGTGCAGCGTAACACCCTAACCTGTCTCTCAGAAAGATAGACAGGCAGACAGACAGGCAGGCAGACAGACAGGCAGACAGACAGGCAGACAGACAGGCAGACAGACAGGCAGACAGACAGGCAGACAGACAGGCAGGCAGACAGACGGACGTGTTCCTGGGTGGAGTTGTGTGTCAGTGAGCCTCTCCTTGGTTGTGAGCAGTGTTTGTGGCGAGCAGGGCCGTGAGGAGTGCGCGTGTCACCTCGCGTTAGCTGCACTAGCCGCTAATAAAGCACTAGCCTCGGGTCCTGAGCGACAAGACGAGCCTCAGTGCCAGCTCACATTACGCCGCGCTCGCATCCGCGGCCCCGAAGTTCCCGAGGAATTAGTGTCTCACTGCATCCTGCAAGCAGGAAACGTCTCCATCGCTAAGCTTCAGCTAGCCGCTAACGCGCTAACGCACTAACGCACTAACGCGCCGGGATGAGCTGTTTACTGTTACTCGAGTAAATAAACAGTTCATAAGGAGATGATGCTGAATTCACCTGGGGTTTATTTTTAAGATCATCTACTACACGAAATAAAAGAAGTACTTTAAAGTGGAATTCAAGAAAAACTCCCCCCCCCCCCCAAAAAATGTTTTTAAATCGTAAATAACTTTAAAATAAATTTTATTTAAAAAAAAACCCAAAAAGATGAAAATATTAAAACAGAACAATTCAAATAAAAGGAATTTAAAACAAAAAAAAAATAAAAAAATGAAAGAACTCAAAGTCGGCGCTCATTAAATGTTTTCACGGTTATTTAGAGGGTTTTTAAAAAAAAAAAAAAAAAAAAAAACCATTAAATTAAAACAGGAATAAAAGAATAAACGAATAACAGAATAAAGAGCGCACCTCTGACGATGAGGCCGGCGAAGTTGCTGACTCCGGAGCCGCGCTCTGATTGGGTGACGCAGCGGTACAGGTCCTGATCCTGACTCGTCACCTCGCTCAGCCGGAACGACGCCGCAAACTTCCTGTGATTAATGTTCTTCTTCTCCGCCACCGGGATGTCCTCTCCGTTACGCCTCTGACACACACACACACACGCACACACACACACACACACACACTCTATTTGTTTATTTCTCTGTTTGTTTATCTAGTCTTCATTCCTTCATTTATTTATACATTCTGTTGTGTATTTATTTATTTATTTATTTATTTATTTATTTACACATTTCTTGATCTATTTATTTATTTATTTATTTATTTATTTACACAGTTCTTGATCTATTTATTTATTTATTTATTTATTTATTTACACATTTCTTGATCTATTGATTCAGGTATATATATATTTTTTTTATCCAGCACAAAACATCAGGATCAAATTATTAAAAAATCTATAGATATAAATATTTTGGATTTGCGTACAAGACTTCTACAGCAAATAGCGATCTATGAATATTCAGATTTATGCAAATTTGAAAACAGCTGCATATTGGGAACGTAAACCAACTTCACAAACCGGTTAGCTAAGCGCTAGTAAACTAGCTCGCCGTAATCATCGAATCAAAAATCCGAGAGAATTTACATCCTGTTGAAATGTGTTACCTTGGCAACCGTCGTCAGTTCACCACTATCGTTGTCTAGACGGCTAGCCTAGCGCATGGATTCTGTAGCTAAAGGCTTCCCACGATCACCACGTCACCCTCACGACTGGTCGGAAAGCTGTTCAGTGTACTTAGTGACATCACGAGCTGAGCTCGTGCGTAGCCCCGCCCCTAAATCACTTTTATGCAAAAATTTTCGAGGGGAAAAAATTACTCAGTTTCTAAAAGTAACGGTGACTTTTATTCTTTTTTTTTAACTTGACATTTTTTCTTTACTTTTTTTTTTACAGAGCATGATCGATCTGATCTACTCGGAGGCCGTGTGAGATCCTGTACAGACGCCAGTCATGCTAATGCGCAGCGTCAGTGTGCGCTAACAGCTCTGCTAGGTTTTTTTTGGTTTTTTAATGGTGTGTGAAAGGTGTTCGCACCCTCGGGTTTTCGGCACTTCTTGCTCAAACCTGGCACAAAACCAAACCAAAACAACCACCAAAAAAAACCCCCAAAAAGCGCTCGTCACCTCCTCCAGCGAGCGAGCGAGCGCGCGCGTGCGAGCGACGACACGTCGAGTAGCACACAGGAAAGCTGGGAGTTTGTGCTAATTACAAAACCTGTGTTAGATTTA
>NC_030417.2:810000-825000 GCF_001660625.3 Ictalurus punctatus
CCTAGGACCCTATATTCTGAGTACCCTATACTCCCAGTACCTTTTATTCCCAGGTCCCTCTACTCCCAGTACATTTTATTCCCAGGACCTAAGACTCCCAAGACCTTTTATTCCTAGGAACCTATACTCTCATGACCCTATATTCCTAGAACTATATACCTCAAAGGCCGTTTCTCCCTAGGGTCCTGTGTTCCTATGGCCTGATTTTTTCAGGACTCTATGTTCTAAGGTTTCATATTTCAAAGCCCTCGTTTCTCAAGGCCTTATATTCCCAGAAACCAATACTTCTCCGTTGGTACATTCCGAAGACGCAAGGTTCCAGGGGCTCTTTATTCCCAGGACCTTATATCCCTATGGCCCTTTATTCTCAGGATCCTATTTTTTCCAGAGCCATATGTTCTCAGGTTCCATAGTTCAAGGAACCTTCAGTATCAGGGCCCTTTTTTTCTAGGACCCTACATTCCCAAGATCCTATATTCCTAAGGCACTCAACCCCCATGTTGAAAGAACATAAAATTCTGTGACTACATTTCTTTAGAGGAGTTATATTTACAAACTCATAAGTTCTGATCAAACGTATTTGCAATATTGCTGTGATAGACAATACGCTGTACGATACCTATATTATAATTGAATTATATAAGTTGTAGCGCAGTACGTAGGATTTAGGGATTGCGACGCAGACATAGCGGCCCTGCTTCTCTCTCAGACCTGTGCTCTTCAAAAAGAGGATTTATTTCCACTGCTACGCCTCTGAATGGAACGCAGCCCGGTGCTAAATATATAAAACTAACACAAAGAGTAATAAATTGTATTAAACTTGGACTACGCTGTAAAGAGGGTTTTTATCCCGGCGCACGCATGGAACCTCAGCCTCGTGACCTTCCCCCGTCCCTGCGCATGATTAATTACCTAATCTTGTGTTAATTAGGAAATTTACCTGCGAGTGAAAAGCGCAAAACTTCCTGTGTGTGTGGGTGGGGGGGGAGGGGGGGTTTAAACCGACTGGCTAAGTGTTTGAGAGGTGAACAGGCAAGGTCGAGCTTTCTCTTTCTTCCGCACGGTCACCTCCAATGATCTGCGCTAAAGTACTTTTAATTTGACAGCGTCTTTGTACGGGAAGTTTTATATATGGCTACGGAAATGAGAAAAGCTCCTTATCCTGTGTGAAATTATACAGGAATTTAAAAGAGAAAGGGGGTGAAAAAGAATTAGCGACTGCATTACTGATTACAGGAAAGCGCTCTGTGTTAGCGTGATAAGCTAGCTACATTAACAAGCCTGAGCTAAGAATCCATTTTACAGCTAATTTTAATACAGTGGTGTGTTTACACAGAGCTTGCATATTAGTCTTGCTAACGTAATTTACACCCCTCACCCGTCTGCTAATAATTACGGCTTCATATGCTACGATGAACCTGCTAAAAAACAACACTTTCCACAGACCTGGAATTTACATACAAGTGAAAAAAGTACCACAGAAACGAAACAAGATTAATGATACTAACAGCGGACAAAAGATTAGCGTCATGATAATGAGGTAATGCTAACTCAAAGTGCATTGCTTGCTAGAACAAGCAAAATGATGTTATGCTAACCATAAATGTGCACCGAAACCAACATTTAGCATTGCAAGGAAAGAATTACTGACCACACAGTACAGCAATAAGCACACACAAAGACCTAAACACACACAGTCCAGTGCTACTGTTGCTAGTTAAAGTAGTTAGCGTACTTAATCTTACCACTTCAGCTCTACATGTTGAGCTTTGTGAGCAAAAGTGTGCAGCTAGTAACGTTAAACAAAGCATTATATAATGTAATTAAAACCAAGTACTAGCAAACCGGCTAATGTTATAACCTGTAGCCGAAATTGCTAACAGTTTAGCTTATATTAGGTTAATATATATTGTGAAAAGCAGCAAACAATGCCGCCACATGGGCTAATGGTGTAAATGAAAGAAAATCTAGCCTAATATTAGTGACATTGTCTGCTACTTTACATTGTATATAAGGTAGCCTGATATTATTTAGCATGTTAGCGACATTGTCTACAGCTTTACGCTATGTACGAGTTAGCCTAATATTAGCCAAGTTGAGAATTATCAAAGACTAAACAAAGGAAGTAGGACATTTTTTTTATTTTCACTAATAAACTGGTGCAATTAGTTTCTGCAGTTTGTTTATTGTAAGCTTCTCAAAATGGCTGACCGCCAGGACTTGTTAGCTGTCGATGCTAAGTGTAATGACAGTACAATTTTAGCTGTTGTGTGTGTGTTTTAAACACACTGGAGGTAAATGTTGACATTCCGGATCATTTCGATTGGAACTTCAGGACATGTAATGGCAACATGCTAGATAAATTGCTAGCTGAAGTAATTAGCTAGCCTGTGCTTGGTGTCTGTGTGTCCTTGTTGCCTAGCAACAGTGTTCTCACAACCAGTTGAACAAAAGGGGTTTTAATACCATTTTGGCTATGCTGTGGAACCTTTAGCGGTGTGTGCGCGTGCGCGTGTGTGTGTGTGTATGCGCGCGCGTGTGTGTGTGTGCGCGCGTGTGTGTGCGCGTGTGTGTGTGTGCGCGTGTGTGTGTGTGTGTATTAGTGTGTGTCACCTTGAGGCAGTTCAGGGGACAGATAGGGAACTTCCTGAGCGCTGACATGTGTCCAATCAAAATCGTCGTACGGATCCTGTTGGTAATCACACTGCGCGGGACCGTCATCGAACGAGCAACCACCTGGAAACAAACACACACACACACACACACACACACGGATAATGAGACACTTCCACGAGAAAAGTTACACACTTGTACACCAACCTGAGAGAAACACACTGCTGTCCTCCCTGTCTTATATTTTCATCTCTCAACACACACACACACACACACACACACACACACACACACACACACACACACGAGAGAGAGAGAGAGAGAAAAAACCTTGACTGACTTATTCTGCTGCTGTTGAAGGGAAAACGCTGCCATCTGCACCGACAGTTAGGATTTTTTTTTAAACAAATGTCTGCCGCTCACAAGATTTTATTTATTTATACATGAGAGTTAGTCAAAAATTTAAATATAAGAAATTATAACAATAATAATAATAATAATATCAATCAGTCACAATAAATGACACTACTGCCTAGCGGTTGATGCTAAAGTGCAACTCCAGTGTAATCTGAGCATTTCTGTGTGTTTTTTCAGTCATTTATAATCAGATCCGAGAGAAATGTTGACCTTCCGGATCGTTCTACTGCAATCCCGTCGCCGTCACGTGTAGCGGCTACGTGCTAGCTAGATACCTTAAAGCCGAAATTGAGCTCGTGCACTTTTACGAAGCTGATTATTGGTTGTCAGTCGCCCAGTCGTCTCACTCCCCAGCTTCAAACGTAGCTTTAAAATAAACAAATAAAAATCGAAATAATACGAACATAACAGATTAAACTTTTGTTTTGTTACGCTAAATGCTACACAAGTCGTCCATTCGAACACGTGACGAGGTCACTCAAAGCCCTCTTCAATTCGATTTTGGAATGATTCAGTTCCACATAAATAAAAATTAATTAAATGTAATTAATTAAATAAATATATAATACATAAATGCATTTCTATATGAATAATCTATGTTAATAATTAATACATACATAACAAATAAATAATGTCCACCACGTGACATTCCTTTTTAATACAATTTGACATTTAAATGAAATCAATCTATTTGCTTTGGGAGCTCGTGTGCATGCTAATCCTCCTGAGAAGGTTTTAAAATCTACATACTGAATAAAAAATAATACACAAACAATATAAAAAAATATGACGAACAACAGCAATAAATACACTTCATAATAAATTAATCTGGGAAACGAAATCCCTAAAGCTCTAATGAAGAAATCAGCAGATGGTAATTTATCATCATAATCATTTTAATAATCAGAATCTCTAATAAATATCCAGCATCCAATCGCTCCTCGGGGGCCAAGCACTTTTACTCTTCTTTATTTTCGCCTTTGTCTAATTTCTCAAATTTAGTTCAAAAAGTTAACCAAAAAAATAAAAAATTGAGAGTTTTCATCAGTTATCATGGACAGGAAACACGTCCCGTCTGTTCTTCTTATCTTTTACCTTTTTTGTTTTTTTTAAATTCCGAATCTGATCACTGAACTTTTTTTGTCCTCAATTTTTTACTGTTATTTTTTTTAACTTCACGACTTCGGGCGCTGAGAAGAACGCGTGCATCATTTTTCTGGATCTAATTCTGGACTCAGGGAAAAGATTCACTCCTGATGCGCTGTGTGTGTGTGTGTGTGTGTGTGTGTGTGTGTTTACTCAGTTGACAAGATGGTAGGCAAAAAGAGAGAGCACGAGACAGAGAGAGAGAGAGAGAGAGAGAGAGAGAGAGAGAGAGAGAGAGAGTGAGAGAGAGAGAGCGCGCTTCAGGACACTGTCATCCTTCCCTTTCGCCGTTTCTCTCCTTCTGTCTCTCTTTCTCTCCATTATGTGCGAGACGAGTGCAAAAACAAACTCTTGAAGGCTGCCCTGTATGAAATGTGTCAGAGACTGCCGAGAGAGAGAGAGAGAGAGAGAGAGAGAGAGAGAGAGAGAGACTTAATGACTCTGACACCGCTGGCTCATTCCTGTCACACGTTCTTCCTGAGGTCATAGGTCACTTCCTTGAAGAACAACAAAAATACACTTTGCTGCAGAGAACACGCCAACACATACACACATACACACACACACACACACACACACACACACACACACACACACACACACACACACCCCTCCATCCCTGATCCAAACCTCCAACCTTCTCCATCTCCATCCAGACCACGCTCATATCTCCGCTCGTCTTGCTCCACACTAGAAAGGTTTCCATGTGCACATTATTAACATCTTTTATCTAGATTATAATGTACACATAAACAGTTTCTTCTCCAAAAACATCTCCTGAGCCCAAACGTTCTTCTCAAACTTTCGTTTCTGCAATGATCTTTGGGATTTTCCCCCAAAACCTCCATCCAAACCCACAGAAATCTCCAGAACTTCTGTCTGAGACCCACGAAATTCTAAATCCAGATTCTCCAAAAGCCCAGAACAGCATCATCATCTCCTCAGCCTTCAGATGCTCACAAACCCACAAATCTTCTTAACTCGAAGATTTACCAAAATCTGTGAAACCACAGCGAGCATCCCTCTGGGCTTCAGGCCAAAAAACGGGAAATGAAGACCTTCATATGCAGAAAAATAACGATACAATAAAAAATAGAGGGATTTTCTGCCTTCATCTGTCATACATGGTGTGTGTGTGTGTGTGTGTGTGTGTGTGTGTGTGTGTGTGTGTGTGTGTGCGCGCGAGCGCTCGATACTCGCCTCCTGTGGTGATTAAGTACGAGAAAGTTCTCATCGCGCCCCAATTCATCTTCCTTATTTACTGTTTTGTGCGTTTTGTATCACGGAACAAATCCGTTCGCTTAAAGGCTTAAAAACACAATCAATCATCTACACCGTGCTTCAGTACAACTCCGTATCGCTCGCTCCACACCTCCGAACTTCTCGTCTGTAATCCCGTCTTTCATCGTGACCTCGCCATCGTCCAAGATTCAGATCAGCGCTGGGCGACGCCATCGCTATAAACGTCCACGGTTTGCTTTTAAACTCGTCAATTCTGATTCAAAGCAGGTTTTAGAAACGTTCAATTATCCATAAATTCTTTATTTTTACTCAACTTTGTCTTTATTAAAGTTCATTTTAAATATGTTAAGCATATATATTATATTTTCTTGTTTTGCTGCCGGCTTTTTCCAAACGTTTAAACCGTAATATATATATATATATATATATATATATAATTTTTTTTTAATATATATTTTTCTTCTCATTAAAATCATCATTAAAAATCACATTTTAAAACAATTTTCAAAGACAAATCTTTTACAAATAAACACATAATGAATGAATAGATTTTTCTAGACATTTTATGTTAACTTTATAACTCTATAGCAAGACAAGCTGAAATGATTTTTCTTTCTAAATAAAAAATACGTTAAAGGAATTTACTTTTCTAAACATTAAATAAAAGCGGCTCACGGTCTAATTTTTTCCCCTCAGCTTTTTAGCAAACCTTTCCTGACACAAAGGTATTTTTCCTTCTTATTTAATAGTTATTTTAATTTAATATATATATATATATATATATATATATATATATATATATATATATAAATAAATCCAGCTTTTCACGGTACCTGCTGTGTATTTTTTAGATATTCTCCTAATTCAGACGTTTACACAAAATACCGACGTTCCACGACAACGTTTAGGTTCCACTGGGGCGTTTCCCACGGGGTCAGAGCTATGGAAGACTGATGCGACGGATTCGTAGGAATTCCATGAACCTGTTAAACGAACCCCGTCCGAATAGGGCTTCAGTCTTCAAATAAAGGGTTTTTCCTTGGTAAAAGTCCTCTGAACAGGAGGACTTCTACACAGAACCTCAAGGGGACAAGGTTCTACAGCCGCAACAGCGGTTTTTAAAGCGTAACAACACGGTGGATTATCGCGGTATATCGTACATCCGATTATCCACACACGATCTACGTCTTTCACACCGTTTCAGATCCTCGTCTCCGGAGAGAAGAGCTACACTGATCACATTCACCCCAAAAAAACCCCCCGCCGCTCGCGTCCCTCAAACCTCCCTGTTCGTCATCACCTCTGGAGAAAAAAAGGTCAGCTCCTCGACACTGAAACATCCTCTGACCTTTTTAGAAGTCTGCTGCGATGTCAGAAATCAAAAAGGAAAAGAAATTTACATTTTAATAACAGGCCAGCGAAGGTGTTAATTAAACGCGTCCCGAGTTTCCACCCTTCATCTAAATCTCTCTGAACTTCCGAGCGCTAAAACCCCGACCCGACTTTATTCATTTATTCCTGCTAACACTCTTTCACACAATTAAGATTTCTAGAAAGGAAAAAAAAAAAAAACAGAAATATATAATAAAAGACTCCATCACTCTGTCGCTCATGCTAATCCAAATGATAAGAGTTCATATCAGGTGCTAATGATTTAGCGGTTGATGCTAAGAGCAATGACGGTGTAATTGTAGTCACGCGGTGCGTTTTTCTCAGAATTTACCGACGTATCTGAGTGAAATGTCGACGTTCCGGATGTTTCCGTCGCGTTTCTACGTTCGCCGCGTCTTTGCGTTGTCCAAATAAAAGGTTCAGTTAGCAACCGCGTGCTAGCTACGCGTCAATCCATGGGGAAATAACAGGAAGCCATCTTTCAACCTCCGTCTTTCAACTGTTAAACAACTTCAAAGCTAAAAATTTTCCAGAATTCAGCTAAAAAAATGGATCAATCTCAGCTTCGTTATCTACACGATACATCGCAACATGTAGCATATACAAGATTGTTAGCTATCTTCTAATGCTCATTGATCATGGATGCATTTTAAGAAGCATCACACGTGACCTTCATGAAGGTTCTGACTTATGGATAAGTGTTATGGACTTATGGAGTTTTCTGGTACTCATCAATACCGATACCGAAATGTCTAACGTGCGCAGTGTTTATCCAGCAGGGGCATCATGGGAACATTCTGTGTCACGTTTAACCAGCAGGAACAGAACGTGTCCACGTGTTCACGCACTTACGCTACCAACCTCTATCTTTATCACGTTAGAACGTGGATTGTAAACGAAGTGCATCAGCTAGCTACATTAGTTAGCCATTTTCTCATTTTCCTCGCGGCTTCAAGATCATCGAGAACAACGAACCGCGTAAGAGCCGTTATTTTCTCCTAAAGGGCGCGTGCTAGCTAGTCATGTTTCGCCTGTGGTTCCTCGTCTCGATGTTTCACGCCGTACGTTGGTGCGTACGCATTCCCAACCGTCACAGTTAAACCAGAAGGCGTACTACAAGCTCACGCGAATTTTAAGATCTGAAAAGTAGTGTATTTCAGATATTAAGCGTGAAAGTCGTGTCATTTCATCTTTTCAGAAATAAAAAAAAAGCAAAAAAATTTAAAACAGCTCTTCAGATGCCGAGCCGTCAATCAAAACCCGAGGAAAATAAACTCGTCGCCTATAAAGTCAGGATTCGGTTTAATTCTCCTGACATTTCAGCAGCGCAAACATATCAAAAAAAAAAAAAAAAAGTGCAGGAATGTTTGAGCACCTCTTTCTCTCTCTCTCTCTCTCTCTCTCTCTCTCTCTCGGAGTGGAAAGAAAAATCTCGCATTACCACAAAACTCAAAATTAATAACTTGTCAACTTAGCAGCGTTTAATCTCCGATTTAAAGGTGTTGACTCGACGCTGCCCGGGTTTCGAGCGTTTCTGCCTGCTGACATCAAATGAATGCAAATGCAGAGAGAAGCCTGGCAGAAAAGAGAGCGAGAGAGAGAGAGAGAGAGAGGAGGGATTGAGAAAGAGAGGGGGATTGAGAGAGAGGAGGAGGAGGAGGATTTTTTCTCTCCATCGTGTCAAACCGTGAGCGGATTCTCCGTATGTAAATCAGGGAAGCGGCAGCGCAACTCTCTCATCCGGCTCTCAGGCTGAAAAGGCCAACAAGCCTCTCTCTCTCTCTCTCTCTCTCCACAGTGTAGTGCGTGTCCTTCTCTCACACGTTTCCCATAATTCTGTTCAGCACCTGACTGACGAGGACAGCTTCAACACCGTACACGCTTTTCCTCCCTTAATGTACAAAACGAAGAGTACCATCTGCAGGAGGAGCTTTAACCTCACTACAGAGCTTACAGCAAAAGGGGGGGCAAATAATTTCGCATCCTGCGATCTATCGCTAAATCAATAAACAATCAAACAAGCAATAAATCAATACGTAAGCAAAGTCAATAAATCAGGATAAAATGAGTAAATTATTCGTATATCGCATGCAATACTCAATACCTAGCCTTTACAAAAGAATATTTTATATTTATTTATTTTATTTCTCGTCCTGGTTTCAATAGCGATGGGTTTCATTTTTTTTTCTACCAAATGTCTTTAATGAACTTTTGTCAATTTGCATAAACATAACAAGTCGTTATAATTTATGCAAAAACACACTCATGAATATTCAGTGTGTCGGGTCTGAAGTGCGGTTTTATGCAAATTTACGTTATAATGTTATTTACGATAAATGTATAATAGTTGGTCCTATTTATGTAACAACTTCAGCTTCCTTCTGAATACACTTCAACCTCTAACAGTCAACACCTACACACACACACACACACACGCACACACACACGCACGCACACACGCACGCACACACACGCACGCACACACGCACGCACGCACGCACGCACGCACGCACGCACGCACGCACACACGCACGCACACACGCACGCACACACGCACGCACACACGCACGCACACACGCACGCACACACGCACGCACACACGCACACACGCACACACGCACGCACACACGCACACACACACGCACACACACACAGTAGACCCTTTCTCTGAAAATTCACTTTCCAAAATGTCCTCCACTATAACTCGGATGCAGGACGAGTTTCCACGGTAACGATACGCTGCCACGTTAACCATCATGATGTACCGTTTACTCGGTGATCAGCCGTGCGTTTACGCGCACACGCCCCGTATGAAAATCCTCAGCGCGGCGCTAACGGCTCCAGATGGACCTTTAATGGCTGGCATGGCCACTCTAGCTGCAAGGACACTAGCCGCCTCATTTGCATACTAATCTACGTCTGCGCATATTCATGACCCGCTAATGAAATAATGGCCTGCTCTTCATTTGCATAATAAAATAATTATCGTGTGTGATAAAGCTCGAGGGTGACGCGCGTCCACATCGACGAGATGAAAAGATGCGTTAATGACTCTATCGGTGAGGGAGCGAGCGCTCCACACACACACACACACACAATAAAGAAATGTTTATACACTAAACACATTAGAGAAACAAAGCAAGGTTTTCATTCTATACAATCAGTTTACATCACGCTAAACTAGTAGCGGTACGCTTCCATTAGCAGACAGCGACTTTAGCATTATCGCCTCAGGGCATAAAAACACCAAACATGACTATATTTGGTGGAATGCTGAGAGAGAGAGAGAGAGAGAGAGAGAGAGAGACAGATGGATGCTGTGTTCAGATTGAAAATGGCAAAATCTATATCTAATATCACGGACTAATCACACGTAGAAGATGAGGCACAAAATGAGGGAGAAAAAACTATTATAATCCGTTATAAACAACAAAACTAGTTTACTGGCTCTGTGCCAATACTTCATTCAGATTCAGTAAAGAAGGCGTGGCCTCTGTCTGTATTAGTCACAATAAAGAAGGCGTGGCTTCTGTCTCTATTAGTCACAGTAAAGAAGGCGTGGCCTCTGTCTGTATTAGTCACAATAAAGAAGGCGTGGCCTCTGTCTGTATTAGTCACAATAAAGAAGGCGTGGCCTCTGTCTCTATTAGTCACAGTAAAGAAGGCGTGGCCTCTGTCTGTATTAGTCACAATAAAGAAGGCGTGGCCTCTGTCTCTATTAGTCACAATAAAGAAGGCGTGGCCTCTGTCTCTATTAGTCACAGTAAAGAAGGCGTGGCCTCTGTCTGTATTAGTCACAATAAAGAAGGCGTGGCCTCTGTCTCTATTAGTCACTGTAAAGAAGGTGTGGCCTCTGTCTCTATTAGTCACAGTAAAGAAGGCGTGGCCTCTGTCTCTATTAGTCACTGTAAAGAAGGCGTGGCCTCTATCTCTATTAGTCACAATAAAGAAGGCGTGGCCTCTATCTCTATTAGTCACAATAAAGAAGGCGTGGCCTCTATCTCTATTAGTCACAATAAAGAAGGCGTGGCCTCTATCTCTATTAGTCACAATAAAGAAGGTGTGGCCTCTCTGTCTCTATTAGTCATAATAAAGAAGGCGTGGCCTATGTCTCCATCAGTCACAATATGACCTCATATCAAAGTCCAGTACACACACCAACTCAGTTTATAGTACATTTAACACCATAAAAAAGACAAGGTGAATGAACACACACACACACGCGCGCGCGCGCGCGCACGCACACACACGCACGCACGCACACACACACACACACACACACACTCACACACACACTCACACACACACTCACACACACACTCACACACACACTCACACACACACTCACACACACACTCACACACACACTCACACACACTCTCACACACACACACACTCACACACACGCACAGGACAACTGAAGTCAAATGGAGGGAAATTGAGTAGAAAAGAACTGAAGGTGACATTGCTCTCGGTGTGAATAGAGCTTTCTATGGTTTTACCTCTCAAACAAACACACACACACTCTCACACACACACACACACACACACACACACACACACACCGAGGAGCATTGCAGACAGCGGTTTTGTAACACACCTCACCTCATCAGCCCATTAACACACGCTTCACAAGGTTCAAGGGTTGAAGGGAAGAAAATAGTGCTAACGCTAACACAAACGTAGCATACACGCTAATACACACGCTAACATAAACACTACAACACGCTAACACACGCAAACAAACACAACACCCTAACACAAACACGCTAACACATAAGCTAACACAAACACGCTAACATGCTAACACAAACACTACAACACGCTAACACAAACGCTAACACAAACACTACAACACGCTAACACAAATACTAACACAAACGCTACAACATGCTAACACAAACACTACAACATGCTAACACAAACGCTAACACAAACGCTACAACATGCTAACACACACACTACAACACACTAACACACACGCTAACACAAACGCTACAACACGCTAACACACTAACAAACACTACAACACGCTAACACACACGCTAACACAAACGCTACAACACGCTAACACACTAACAAACACTACAACACGCTAACACACACGCTAACACAAACGCTACAACACGCTAACACACACGCTAACACAAACACTACAACACGCTAACACAAATGCTATAACACGCTAACACTACAACACGCTAACACAAACACTACAACACGCTAACACACGCTAACACAAACGCTACAACACGCTAACACTACAACACGCTAACACTACAACACGCTAACACACTAACAAACACTACAACACGCTAACACAAACACTACAACACGCTAACACAAATGCTATAACACGCTAACACTACAACACGCTAACACAAACACTACAACACGCTAACACACGCTAACACAAACGCTACAACACACTAACACTACAACACGCTAACACTACAACACGCTAACACTACAACATGCTAACACACTAACAAACACTACAACACGCTAACACAAACGCTACAACACACTAACACTACAACACGCTATCACTACAACACGGTAACACTACAACACGCTAACACTACAACACGCTAACACTACAACACGCTAACACTACAACACGCTAACACTACAACACGCTAACACACACACTAACACAAACACATTTCTGTGATGTTCTTGTAAGCCGTGATAAACTGTGAGGTAAACATCCCGATATGAGAATGATATAGACACACCTTTTTCTATCTAAGCTTAGTTTACAATTTCACCTTACACACACACACACACACACACACACACACACACACACATGCACACAGTAGGACAGAAGCATGGAGATCATTGTTTTGCCTCCTGGTTTTAAATTTGTACCCTTTACCCTCAAACTGAGATGTGAGAAGTGTAACTGTATTTTTAGAACAATATCTGCCTGTATTCCCTGTCTTACTCTCTCCACCCGTCTCCCTCTCTCCACCCGTCTCCCTCTCTCCACCCGTCTTACTCTCTCTCTGTCAGATGTACAGTATTGCCAGGTGTGTGGGATTAGAAAAGAGTTTGTATGAAGGAGATTAAACAAGCGCAAACAGAGATCTGAGCTGTGTGTGAGTGTGTGTGAGTGTGTGTGTGTGTGTGTGTGTGTGTGTGTGGTTAACTCCTCCCTCCTCAAGACAAACACTGAAATAAAAGGGTGGAAATGCAATAAAGGGCAACAGTAAGCTCCATTCTTATAGTAGTCTGCCTTGTGTTCCAATCCTGAAGAGGTTCCCTACAGGTAGGATAAGTGTGTGTGTGTGTGTGTGTGTGTGTGTGTGTGTGTGTGTGTGTGTGTGTATGAGACAGAGAGAGTCTCACGTTCAGAAATCACCACAACACAGCGACATTTCCACAAATATTGAACAGAATCAGACCTATGAGGGAAATCAGACGATGGCCAGACAAACGACAGACACGTGTAGAACAGATACATAAATCACACGTCTATAAACAACGTGAACAGGTAAACCAGGTATGTGCAAACAAGCAACAGACACATAAATGAAGGGCGTGTAAACGAGGGTCGTGTAAATGACGGGGCGTGTCAACAAGGGGCGTGTAAATGATAGGAGCATGTCAACGAGGGGTGTGTCAACGAAGGACATGTAAATAACGGCGTGTGTCAACGAGGGGCGTGTCAATGAGGGACGTGTCAACGAGGGGCGTGTAAATGGCGGGAGCGTGTCAACGAGGGGCGTGTCAACGAAGGGGTGTGTAAATGACGGGGGGGCGTGTCAACAAGGGGCGTGTAAATGACGGGGGGCGTGTCAACGAGGGGCATGTAAATGACGGGTGTGAGTCAACGATGGGGGCATATCAACAAGAGGTGTGTAAATGAAGGGGGCGTGTCAACAAGGGGCGTGTCAACGATGGGGGCATATCAACAAGAGGCGTGTAAATGAAGGGGGCGTGTCAACAAGGGGCGTGTCAACGATGGGGGCATATCAACAAGAGGCGTGTAAATGAAGGGGGCGTGTCAACGAGGGGCGTGTCAACGATGGAGGCATATCAAGGGGTGTGTAAATGACAGGGGCGTGTCAACGACACGTGTTGTTAATGTGTATTTATTGAAACCGGTCCAGTGAGGCATTGACTTCAGAGAAGGTGTACAATAACAGGACAAAGGTCTTTGTGTGTGTGTGTGTGTGTGTGTGTGTGTGTGTGTGTGTGTGTGAGTCAACTACATTCCTTTAAAACCAGTTGTGTGTTGTTGCACTTCCTCATACGTTCACACACGTACAGATAACAGACCGTGACCAGGAACATTCTCTACCGTGTGTGTGTGTGTGTGTGTGTGTGTGTGTGTGTGTGTGTGTGTGTGTGTGTGTGTACACAGTAGGAATCTCATTCCCTCCTTGCGTTAATCCTGAGCTTTGGTCCTGGTGAAAGGCGGCTAATATCGAGACACTCGGCACGATTTGAGACGCAGCCGGCTGGTTTCAGCCGTTAGCATGAAGGAGAATTTATTTTCCTTCTTCTGAGCATTTACACAAAGGTCAATCATTTACAGAGTCCGCCACGGCACAGCACTCGACCTTCACACGTCTTTGAGCCGCGAACGGATTAGCCGAGCGTAAATAAAGGTGCAGTCTGGCCAAAAATATCATGCTGAAACTTCCCTCGCACCCTACACATAGTAGATCAGCCAGGACATGCTTGGTGTTGAACTTGTTAGCTACGTTATTCCTGATTTATGCCAATACTCCACACTGACGGTTCCTTTCTGAACCATTTACATCACACACCGAGTCATTTCCATCGTTCAGTGGACGCTGAATCATCTGAATCGGTGAATCTTTCAGTCGTGACAGAAACGGAGATTGATTTGTCCGTCGCTCAACTCGTTATCCTTCTTCTGTTTAAAAACAGAATCACTGGCGCACGCCGAGTCATCGCTTTCATTCAGCTGTCTGAGACAGCAAACCTGTCCGTCATCACCGAGATTCCCCCTCTGTCGATTCAGGAATCAGGAAGTGAGTCGGTGAGTTAAATGAGTCATGTTCGAGCTCATTCAGTCAGACCTGGAGATATCAGCCACAATCAGGAGCTCTGTAAACACCAGGAGGACTTGTTCTTTCTGAGAACATGTACACAAGGGCTAATCATTTCAGAGGCGGTCTGGAGAATTAGCATGAAATCTGTGTGGATTAAATC
>NC_030417.2:830000-832500 GCF_001660625.3 Ictalurus punctatus
TATAATTGGAAAAGGATTCAGCCTCCACTTGGCGAGCGAGCACACACACACACACACACACACACACACACACACACACACACACACACATACTTTTTCTGGTCCAATTCAAAAAGCAAGCGAGAAATGTCTGTACGGCCCTCACACTTCAATCTCAAACACAGCTTCAGGCTTCATTTGCGCACACACACACACACACACTATCGACTTCCTTGGATGCAGCTGTTAGTGCATGCAAAAGATTTAAACAAACAAGAACCAACTGTTTCAAAGCTGCTTTCAAACAAACAACCTACACACTCGCAGTATAGTATCTATAGTAGAGCTTGTAGTGTGTAGATTATGGAATGCAGAGTGTAGAATGATAGAATGAAAAACACAGAGCAAATAGAGAGTGTAGAGTACAGAGCATAGATTATAAGGCATAGATTAAAGAATATAAAATATAGACTATTTAAAAAGAAAAATGTATAGATTATAGAATATAAAATATAGAATATACCAAGTATAAAGTATATAAAGCATAGAATGTAGAATATAGAGCACAGAGTGTATATTACAGAGTGTAAGGTATTGGGCATAGAATGTGGATTTCAGTGTGTGGAGTATAGAGTTGAATAGAGTATAGTGTGTAGAGTATACACTGTAGAGTATAGTGTGGAGTGTAAAGTATAGTGTGTCATGTATAGTGTTTAGTGTATAGTGTGTATAGTATAGTGTGTAGAGTATAGTGTGTAGAGTATACACTGTAGAGTATAGTGTGTAGAGTATAGTGTGTAGAGTATAGTGTGGAGTGTAGAGTATAGTGTGTAGAGTATAGTGTATAGTGTGTAGAGTATAGTGTGTAGAGTATAGTGTATAGTGTGTAGAGTATAGTGTGTAGTGTGTAGAGTATAGTGTGTAGAGTATAGTGTATAGTGTGTAGAGTATAGTGTGTAGAGTATAGTGTGTAGAGTATAGTGTGGAGTGTAGAGTATAGTGTATAGTGTGTAGAGTATAGTGTGTAGAGTATAGTGTGTAGAGTATAGTGTATAGTGTGTAGAGTATAGTGTGTAGAGTATAGTGTATAGTGTGTAGTGTATAGTGTGTAGAGTATAGTGTGGAGTGTAGAGTATAGTGTATAGTGTGTAGAGTATAGTGTGTAGAGTATAGTGTATAGTGTGTAGAGTATAGTGTGTAGAGTATAGTGTGTAGAGTATAGTGTGTAGAGTATAGTGTGTAGAGTACAGTGTGTAGAGTATAGTGTGTAGAGTATAGTGTGTAGAGTATAGTGTATAGTGTGTAGAGTATAGTGTGTAGAGTATAGTGTGTAGTGTATAGTGTATAGTGTATAGTTTGTAGAGTATACACTGTAGAGTATAGTGTGTAGAGTATAGTGTGTAGAGTATAGTGTATAGTGTGTAGAGTATAGTGTGTAGTGTATAGTGTGTATAGTGTGGAGTGTAGAGTATAGTGTGGAGTGTATAGTGTGTAGAGTATACACTGTAGAGTATAGTGTGTAGAGTATAGTGTGTAGAGTATAGTGTATAGTTTGTAGAGTATACACTGTAGAGTATAGTGTGTAGAGTATAGTGTGTAGTGTATAGTGTGTAGAGTATAGTGTGTAGAGTATAGTGTGGAGTGTAGAGTATAGTGTGTAGTGTATAGTGTATAGTTTATAGAGTATACACTGTAGAGTATAGTGTGTAGAGTATAGTGTATAGTGTGTAGTGTATAGTGTGTAGAGTATAGTGTGGAGTGTAGAGTATAGTGTATAGTGTGTAGAGTATAGTGTGTAGAGTATAGTGTATAGTGTGTAGAGTATAGTGTGTAGAGTATAGTGTATAGTGTGTAGAGTATAGTGTGTAGAGTATAGTGTGTAGAGTATAGTGTGTAGAGTATAGTGTGGAGTGTAGAGTATAGTGTGTAGTGTATAGTGTATAGTTTGTAGAGTATACACTGTAGAGTATAGTGTGTAGAGTATAGTGTATAGTGTGTAGAGTATAGTGTGTAGTGTATAGTGTGTATAGTGTGGAGTGTAGAGTATAGTGTGGAGTGTATAGTGTGTAGAGTATACACTGTAGAGTATAGTGTGTAGAGTATAGTGTGTAGAGTATAGTGTATAGTTTGTAGAGCATACACTGTAGAGTATAGTGTGTAGAGTATAGTGTGTAGTGTATAGTGTGTAGAGTATAGTGTGTAGAGTATAGTGTGTAGAGTATAGTGTATAGTTTGTAGAGCATACACTGTAGAGTATAGTGTGTAGAGTATAGTGTGTAGTGTATAGTGTGTAGAGTATAGTGTGTAGAGTATAGTGTGGAGTGTAGAGTATAGTGTGCAGTGTATAGTGTATAGTTTGTAGAGTATACACTGTAGAGTATAGTGTGTAGAGTATAGTGTGTAGAGTATAGTGTATAGTGTGTAGTGTATAGTGTGTAGAGTATAGTGTGGAGTGTAGAGTATAGTGTGTAGTGTATAGTGTATAGTTTGTAGAGTATACACTGTAGAGTATAGTGTGTAG
>NC_030417.2:842500-843593 GCF_001660625.3 Ictalurus punctatus
GGGGTCAATAACGGTCAATGAGGCAGTGAGGGGTCAATAACGGTCAATGAGGCAGTGAGGGGGTCAATAACGGTCAATGAGGCAGTGAGGGGGTCAATAACGGTGCAATGAGGCAGTGAGGGGTCAATAACGGTGCAATGAGGCAGTGAGGGGGTCAATAACGGTGCAATGAGGCAGTGAGGGGTTCAATAACGGTGCAATGAGGCAGTGAGGGGTCAATAACGGTGCAATGAGGCAGTGAGGGGGTCAATAACGGTCAATGAGGCAGTGAGGGGTCAATAACGGTCCAGAGGCAGTGAGGGGGTCAATACGGTCAATAGGCAGTGAGGGGTCAATAACGGTCCAATGAGGCAGTGAGGGGGTCAATAACGGTCAATGAGGCAAGTGAGGGGTCAATAACGGTCAATGAGGCAGTGAGGGGGTCAATACACGGTCAATGAGGCAGTGGGGGTCAATAACGGTCAATGGAGGGCAGTCAGAAGTGAGGGGTCAATAACGGTCAATGAGGCAGTGAGGGGGTCAATAACGGTTCAATGAGGCAGTGACTGGGGTCAATAACGGTGCAATGAGGCAGTGAGGGGTCACTAACGGTCAATGAGGCAAGTGAGGGGTTCAATAACGGTGCAATGAGGCAGTGAGGGGTCAATAACGGTGCAATGAGGCAGTGAGGGGGTCAATAACGGTGCCAATGAGGCAGTGAGGGGGTCAATAACGGTCAAGTGAGGCAGTGAGGGGTCAATAAACGGTCAATGAGGCAGTGAGGGGGTCAATAACGGTCAATGAGGCAGTGAGGGGTCAATAACGGTCAAGAGGCCAGTGAGGGGGTCAATAACGGTCAATGAGGCCAGTGAGGGGTCAATAACGGTGCAATGAGGCAATGTGAGGGGGTCAATAACGGTCAATGAGGCAGTGAGGGGGTCAATAACGGTGCAATGAGGCAGTGAGGGGGTCAATAAACGGTCAATGAGGCAGTGAGGGGGTCAATAACGGTCAATGAGGCAGTGAGGGGTCAATAACGGTGCAATGAAGGCAGTGAGGGGTCAATAACGGTGCAATGATGGCAGTCTGAGGGGGTCAATAACGGTCAATGAGG
>NC_030417.2:921931-931931 GCF_001660625.3 Ictalurus punctatus
TTCTCCTGGACCTCATGAAGCTCAGTGTTTCCAATCACACACACACACAACCAACAAATCCACACACACACACACACACACACACACACACACACACCACTTTTCATAAAACACCAACAAACAGCATCAAAGACCAAAAACTCCATCAGTTTCTTGTCAAACCTCAAAGCTTCATCAACCATCAGCAGGGTGTCAGAAAACCCACAGTGTGATTCAACAAACATCAACTGACAGCATCAGTCCATCAAACACCAACATGCTCCATCAAACACCTACATTCACCATCAAACACCAACATGTTCCATCAAACACCAACATTCACCATCAAACACCAACATGTTCCATCAAACACCAACATGTTCCATCAAACACCAACATGTTCCATCAAACACCAACATGTTCCATCAAACACCAACATTCACCATCAAACACCAACATGTTCCATCAAACACCAACATGTTCCATCAAACACCAACATGTTCCATCAAACACCAACATTCACCATCAAACACCTACATTCACCATCAAAACCTACATTCACCATCAAACACCAACATGTTCCATCAAACACCAACATGTTCCATCAAACACCAACATTCACCATCAAACACCAACATTCTCCATCAAACACCAACATGTTCCATCAAACACCTGCATTCACCATCAAACACCAACATGTTCCATCAAACACCAACATGTTCCATCAAACACCAACATTCACCATCAAAACCTACATTCACCATCAAAACCTACATTCACCATCAAACACCAACATGTTCCATCAAACACCAACATTCACCATCAAACACCAACATGTTCCATCAAACACCAACATGTTCCATCAAACACCAACATTCACCATCAAACACCAACATGTTCCATCAAACACCAACATGTTCCATCAAACACCAACATTCACCATCAAACACCAACATGTTCCATCAAACATCAACATGTTCCATCAAACACCTACATTCACCATCAAAACCTACATTCACCATCAAACACCAACATGTTCCATCAAACACCAACATGTTCCATCAAACACCAACATTCACCATCAAACACCAACATGTTCCATCAAACATCAACATGTTCCATCAAACACCTACATTCACCATCAAAACCTACATTCACCATCAAAACCTACATTCACCATCAAACACCTACATTCACCATCAAACATCAACATTCACCATCAAACACCAACATGTTCCATCAAACACCAACATGTTCCATCAAACACCAACATGTTCCATCAAACACCTACATTCACCATCAAAACCTACATTCACCATCAAACATCAACATGTTCCATCAAACACCAACATGTTCCATCAAACACCAACATTCACCATCAAACACCAACATGTTCCATCAAACACCAACATTCACCATCAAAACCTACATTCACCATCAAACACCAACATGTTCCATCAAACACCAACATGTTCCATCATACACCAACATGTTCCATCAAACACCAACATGTTCCATCAAACACCAACATTCACCATCAAACACCAACATGTTCCATCAAACACCAACATTCACCATCAAACACCTACATTCACCATCAAACACCAACATATTCCATCAAACACCAACATTCACCATCAAACACCAACATGTTCCATCAAACACCAACATGTTCCATCAAACACCAACATGTTCCATCAAACACCAACATTCACCATCAAACACCAACATGTTCCATCAAACACCAACATGTTCCATCAAACACCAACATGTTCCATCAAACACCAACATTCACCATCAAACACCAACATGTTCCATCAGACACCAACATGTTCCATCAAACACCTACATTCACCATCAAAACCTACATTCACCATCAAACATCAACATGTTCCATCAGACACCAACATGCTCCATCAGACACCAACATTCACCATCAAACACCAACTTTCACCATCAAACACCAACATGTTCCATCAGACACCAACATGTTCCATCAAACACCTACATTCACCATCAAAACCTACATTCACCATCAAACATCAACATGTTCCATCAGACACCAACATGTTCCATCAAACACCAACATTCACCATCAAACACCAACATGTTCCATCAGACACCAACATGTTCCATCAAACACCTACATTCACCATCAAAACCTACATTCACCATCAAACATCAACATGTTCCATCAGACACCAACATGCTCCATCAGACACCAACATTCACCATCAAACACCAACATGTTCCATCAAACACCAACATTCACCATTAAACACCAACATGTTCCATCAGACACCAACATTCATCACCATTTTTACCATAAAATGTCAGTCTTCTCTATCAGTTTAACTTTGTCCCAAAAACACTGACATTGTCCCTCAAGCACAAACAAACACAGCCTCACTTTCATCAAATGCCCAAATTTTTCACATTCTTTAATGAATGCAAGCGTTTTCCAAAAAAGTGTCAATTTCCAGCAAGTGACAATGTTCTCCATAGAAGCAAAGTTCTCGACTGAACATCAGAACAACAGAGAAACACTCAACACTCATACAGCAGTACACATGCCCTGGTTTGTTGGTGTTTGGTGAAAACATTTGGATTGTTGTTTTTTGGAAATAAGAAGCGATGGTTGCTGGAGGTTGTGTGAATATGTTTCAGGAGAAAAGACTAAGAACCGCGATGTGACTTTAATCAGATGAATGTGGAGGTATGTGGAGGTGTTTTAACCTCCATGTGTGGAGGTGTTTTAACATGATGTTTCTCTGTTCTCCAGGTGTTCCAGATTGCATACATCATCCTGAAGGCTGCAAACTCTCCACGGCCCGGAAACTGGATCCTGGAACGATCTCTGGATGGAGAAACCTTCATGCCATGGCAGTATTATGCCATCACAGATACGGAATGCATCACACGCTTCAACATCATCCCAAGAACTGGACCACCAGCGTACAAACGTGATGATGAAGTCATCTGTACATCATTTTACTCTAAAATCCACCCGCTGGAGAACGGAGAGGTGAGGAGCATTTATCACATCACTCCACGAGTATTCATTTGGCTGACAAATCCAGGGCAAGTGGAGATGCGCTGAGGGGTAGGGAACTTTTTGAAGGTTCTTTTTGGTAGTTCTGGGATTTGAACTCACAACGTTCTGGTCTCGATCCCTATACTGGTCCAGGATCATCTACTGGCACTTGTTAAACATGTTCCATACCAGGTGATACCATGTGATGTAATTTACAAACACCAACAAACACAGTCTTCACTTATCCAACACCTATCATCCATGTGAAAAACTAATTGCCCCCTTAAACTTAAAATCTGGTCGTGCCGCCTTTAGCAGCAATAACTGTTACTTCTAGGTCTAGGACGTTCTCCTACGCTTTGGATCTTTCTCTTGCTGGATAATCCAGTTACGCTTGAGTTAAATTTTTTACGGACTGAAGACCGGACATTCTCCTTTAGGATTTTCTGGTAGAGAGCAGAATTCATGTTTCCCTCAATTACTGCACGCTGCCCAGACCCTGAAGCAGCAGAGCATCCCCACACCATCACACTGCCTCCACCATGCTGGACAGTAGGCATGATGTTTACGCCAGGTGTTACAAGACTCCTGTCTTCCAAACAGTTCCACTTTTGACTCATCAGTCCACAGAACATTCTCCCAAAAGGTTTGAGGATCATCAAGGTGTGTCTTGGTGAAATTCAGACGAGCTTTAATGCTCTTCTGGGTTAGCGGCGGTGTTCATCTCTCCACTCTTCCATGGAGCCGTGTTCCCCCAGTGTCTTTCTGATAGTGGAGTCATGAACAGTGACCTTTACTGATGTAAGACAGGCCTGTAGGTCCTTTGATGTTGTCCTTGGGTCTTTTGTGACTTCCTGGATGAGACGTCACTGTGCTGTTGGAGGAATTTTGGAAGGTCGGACACTTCTGTGAAAGTTCACTACTGTGCCGAGTTTTTCCGTTTGGAGATAACGGCTCTCGCTGTGGTTCTTTGGAGTCCCAGAGCCTCTGAAATAGCTTGGTAACCCTTCCCAGACTGATGTACTACAATCACCTTCCTCATCATCTCTGGAATTTCTGAGAAAGTTCCACGTAAGTGTAGATGTGAGTGAACAGGGTTTGCAGTAATCAGACCCGGTTGTGTCTCGTCCAGCTGAACCCCGTTATCAATGCACTTTTGTTGATTTGGAGGATTAGTTAATTAACTACAAGGGGGGGAGCAATACATCTTCCCACAGGCCCAGTGTGTAACGTAACACATTAAACAGTAAATAACGTTATCTTTTAAAAACCATATTGTGTGTTTACTCAGGTCGCCTTTGTTCTATCTTACATTCCGTTTTAATCTCTGAAACAATTTAGTATGAGGAAATCAGGATGGGGGCAAATACTTTTTCACATTGAGAACAGGAATGGAGTTTACTTTAAACGTAGCTATAAAAGGATAAAAAAAAAAACAGGTCAGGAATGAATGAGAACGTTGTTTTTTTTGTGATAATAGAAAACTTGTCAAAGGGCATGTGTTTTAATTTGGACTCGCCATTTTTAGTTACTCATGAGAAAGACGAAAGAACACAAAATGAAGACTTGTTCAGAGAAGAGCTGCGTCTCACTCCGTCCCACGTCTGTTGCCGAAGGTTCAGGTTTCTCTTTGACTCGGTGACGCCTTTTCTTTCATGGCGCTGAAATGACTGGAGCTGAAACGGGGCGGCTCGAATGGCGGACCGAGTGAAATTTTACCAAGACGGACGTCAAGGGGAAGAAGAAGAAGATGAAGACATGCAATGGCTCAGGGTTTTTTTTTCTTCTGTCCTCGTTTGTGTCGGAGAACGAGGCGAACGCTGCTTTGTGGGAAAACAGCTTTTCGATGAGAAAGACGTGGAATGCAAGGACAGGGAAATGAAAGCGGGGGGAAAGGAGGGGGAGGACGACAAAGAAAGAGCGAAATGGGCAGAATGGAGAGGTTGCGGTCTTTGTGTGTGTGTGTGTGTGTGTGTGTGTGTGTGTGTGTGTGTGTGTGTGTGTGTGTGTGATCAGATCTCAGGCCTTGAGTAAAAGGCAGTGTTACATTAGTGTTATTATTGTTATTCAAACTGGATGAAATTAACTGTGGTTGACGACATAAAAGTTCTTATTAAGTAAAAATGGAAAACACACACACACACACACACACACACACACACACACACACACACACAGATTTATCTCTATCTTTGGCTCTAGACTTTCTGGAGTGTAACTTTACACTAATACACTGTATCGTCTCTCACAGTGTCGTGTTCCGGATTCTGATTGGTCAGACGGTGCTGATTGGTTTTCCAGAAGAGCGGCTCTGACGGTAGCGGAGGTTTACATTAACGCTCTCGTTCCTGATAGTTTACGGTTTCCATAGCAGCAGCTCGTTCGCAGGGGCGTGTACGGCAGACGATCCGCGTAGACGTGTTTTAAACTCGTCGCTATAGCGGATGAGATGTTTATTGGACGTTGACGGAAGGAGTCTCCAGTATCAGAGTCTATCTATCGATCGATCGATCACGCAGCGGTTCTTCATCCCTCCCTCCCCTTATCCCTCTCTTCTCCTCCTACTTGCAGATCCACACGTCTCTGATAAACGGGCGTCCGAGCGCCGATGACCCGTCGCCGACGCTGCTCAACTTCACCGCCGCCCGCTACATCCGCGTCCGGTTGCTACGGATACGGACTCTGAACGCCGACCTCATGACGCTGGCCCTGAATGACCCCCGGGACGTCGACCCCATCGTCACCAGACGGGTGTGTATGATGCAGACGCTTCATCTAGACAGGGGGGAGAAAAGTATAGCATGATCAGGGTCAGGAATGCGTTCTCCAGTGTCTAGTGATCTACAAGAATTCTGCCATTTTATAAAATCAAATAAAACACTCTGGGATTTTTATGTTTACTGTTGACCAAACTTCAGCAGAATTCTCTTTGTTTGACCCTGGGGTTAAATTCCCTTTACTCTTCCTTCAGCGTCCTGTGAGCGTCTATCCAGAGCAACAGACAAGTCCGGACCGAGTTTTTTTCCCTGAACTTTGTGGGTTAAAATTCCTCTTCCCATATCGTCAGTGCCAGTTTAAAGGATATGTTTTGTTGTAAAGTTTGTTGTAATGTCTGTGATGAGGGTTTGTTGGACGGATTAAACGGGTACTTGTCGGCTGTAGATGAAGGATTGTTGAATATTAAGGATTAACGGAGGGAAACGTCGGATTAGCGTTTGATCGCTGATGAAATAAAAGACAGTTCCGTCAGACTGAGACTCGACTGAGCACCATCTGTGTGTTACTGGGCTTAACACACACACACACACACACACACACACACACACACCTGGCCAGTGATGACAGTGGCTGGACCAAGTCTCCTCTCACACACACACACACACACACACATTCATACACACTCCTGGTTGTGGTCATCAAGGCCACCATGTGGATTATGACACTGTGTTTCAGGCAGATGGATTTTAATTAAAACCACTCAGTAATTAAGAAATCGACTCCTTCTGCTCCACACACACACACACACACACACACACACACACACACACACACACACCTGGCCAGTGATGACAGTGGCTGGACCAAGTCTCCACACACACACATCGATTTGTGTCATGTACTGTTTATTACATACTGTGTCATTTTACACATTAATACTGTAGACTTATCTTTGTGTATTTCTCTCTCTCTCTCTCTCACACACACACACACACACACACACACACACACACACACACACACACACACACCATGCCCACGCCGTCCCTCTGTCAGGAAATCTGTAATTCACACATACTCACACGCTGGAAGACTTCTTCATGGCTCTGCCTTTTCGTGCAGGATGAAGAGGAGGTGTTTAGATGGGGATCGGGGCGCTACACACCGGGGTGTGTGTCGGACGTGTGAAACAGCGAGAGGGAAATGAAGATGTTTTATTTCCCGGACGATAAAAATCACACCGTGATGTGAGCGTACTTTTTTTTAGGCATTGCAAAGTCAGTGTTGGAGTCACAGAATCTGCAGCGATGATTATTTCTGTTGGGCGTGGCCTCTCTGTGAAGGAGGCGTGGCCTGTCAGTCACACTGAAGGAGGAGTGACCTCTCTACCTGTCAAGAATATTCTTTAGAGGTGTGGCCTCAGTGACTGTCTCTGACAATAAAGAGGTGTGGACTCTATTAATGGAGGCGTGGCTCCTGAATGGCAATGTAGGAGGTGTGGCCTCTTTACCATGAAAGATTATTAATAGAGGCGTGGCCTCGGTGTCGGTCAGTCCCAGTGTAAAGGGCATGCCCTAGGTTCTTGTCAGTCTCAGCGAATGAGGTGTGGCTTGTGAATCTCTCAGTCCTGATGACAGAGGCGTGGCTTGTGCGTCTGTCAGTCCCAATAATGGAGGTGTGGCCTCTCGATCACCTTGTATTACATCACAAGAGTTATCTGCTTTAAGTTTACATTTTATCACTCCGTATCACAACGTATCATCTTATATATGATAAGTGTGTCGAAATGTTGTGTTGTTGTGTCTCCTCTGCAGTATTATTACTCTATTAAGGACATATCAGTAGGAGGGATGTGTATCTGCTACGGCCACGCCAAAGCCTGTCCTCTCAACACACTCACCAAGGTGAGCGATCATTCACCCCTATTCTCCTTGAACAGCGCGTCCCCAAGGGCTTTATTCCCCTTACTCCACAGCAATGACCATTTTACATGTATTAAACAATGACCTCACTTTTTATCTGATTATAGTTACATTTAATGCTGTGGAGTGTCCTGTTAACATCTGACACTTGTTGTTGTTGTTGTTGTTGTTGTTGTTGTTGTGTGTCAGAAACTGAGCTGTGAATGTCAGCACAACACATGTGGAGAGAGCTGTGATCGCTGTTGTCCCGGCTACAACCAGAAACCCTGGATGGCTGGAACCTTCCTCACACGGCACGTCTGTGAGAGTAAGAGAGAACCAGTAGAACCTAAACAGCACCACACAATAGACTCTGCTCCATCAGAATCTCCACGGAACATAATTTAAACCAACCAACATTAAAGAACCACAGTACGGCAACACTCCAAATAATCATGAGCTTAACAAGTAAACTGGACTCAAGCTAGAACCAACCGAAAGAATCTAAATCTAAAACCTCAGTCTCAACAGAACCAGACAACAGAACCTCATAAGAACTCCAACACAATGAAACAGAACCTAATCAGAACCAAACCAACACCAAATAAAAGAACACGCCTCCTGACAGCAACAATAAAAGAATTCAAAATTCTAGACGGAAAAAAAAATAATAATCCAGAAGAACCTGAACCAAAAGAACGCAATCCCAACAGCATCCAAATAGACCCAAAGAGAACCTCAATCCCAATAGAACCCACCCGAAAAAATCTTCTCATTCATAATCCCAACAGAACGAAACAGAATATTAGACATATCTCCATCAAAATACCACAGAATCCAAGCAGGACCCCTGCAGAACCAAACAAAATAACCCAAACCCTAAAAGAACCAAAACAAAATAACACAGAACCCCAAAACAGAACCAACTGGAGGAAAAAACAAGTAATCTGAATCCCAGCAGAACCGAAAAGAACTGGACTCCACTAAAACCAGCCAAAGAATCTGAATCTAAAACCTCTGAATAGAACCGAGATCATTTCAGCCAAACTCCAACACAATAAAAAATAACCACGTCAGAACCACACCAGAACCAAACTGAAGAACCTGCATACTAGTAACAACCGAAATCCAGACGAAAAAACAACAACAAAGAACCAAAGCCTTCGAGTAGCACCAAAACGAACAGAACCTAAGCAGGAACCCAACAGAACCCGACGAAAGAACGTGGACCTTTTTACCGTCTCTGGTTTCAGTGCTATGATCATTTTTCTGTATATTTTTCTCCACAGAGTGTAACTGTCACGATAAATCGGACGAGTGTTACTATAACCAAACTGTCGCTGACATGAAACTGAGTTTGAACATTCACGGCGAATACGAAGGAGGCGGAGTCTGCCTCGGTTGCTCTGACAACACAGCTGGAATTAACTGCCAGTCGTGCACTGATGGTTTCTATCGACCAGGCGAGGTGCGTCTCCTCACTGTCCTGAATTATGAACAGTCGATTATTTAATATGGATTTGTTCTCGTTTAATTGAGTTATTCATTCAGCTAGCATCATATTCCTCTCAGGTGAGTGCAGACGACCTCCGACCCTGCAGACCCTGCTCATGTGACCCAAGAGGCTCCATCTCTACGGCCTGTGTACCTGATGATACTCAGGCCATTGCAGGTGCAGTATCTCAGGGATATGACCCACCCACGTTAATGTTTACCTGGCCTGGCTCCGCCCATATAAACTTTCATCTGTGCTATGCCCCGCCCATTAAATATTTGAATTATTGCTCCACTGATACCTGCCCACTATGTTTGCTGAAGCTTTTTCTTGGGGTATGTAAAGTTCACCAGGCATTTTAACTGACTCACCTGTACTATGCCCCGCCCACCTGATATGTGACCTGGTTATACACTGCCTGTATAATATTTCACCTGTTCTAGTATACACCTATTCCCATACAATATTTAAATTGTGCTATGCCCCACCCGTACAATCTTATAATTAAGCCCCCCCCCACACACAGGGCTGTCTGCAGGCTGGTGCCGCTGTAAGCAGGGGTATGCAGGTGAGAAGTGCGACAGGTGTGCTTTCGGCTACACTGGATTTCCTGAGTGTCGGCGCTGTAACTGTAGTGCAGAGGGCAGCATTAATAAGGACCCCTGCCAGCTACCATGCGTGTGTAAGGTACGGGACACACACACACACACACACACACACACACAATGTCTAATCGCTGTCTAGGGCTAATCGAGTCTGAAATGACGCCTCGTTTCAAATCACCATTACACTCATTGAAGCGTTTGGCGCTGAAGGTTCCGTTTATCGTTACCTTGCCGACCGACTTCCTGTTCTATATCCCGTATACCAGAG
>NC_030417.2:954431-966931 GCF_001660625.3 Ictalurus punctatus
CTGAAACCCAGGGTCTTTAATAACTTTTCATCAACGTTTAAGTTAGGGGCGGGGCTTACGGCACACACAACTATCTATGCCGATTGTTATATGTGGACAGAGAACCGTAACCCCACCCCTGAGTCCTGATTGGTCAGTGCTGTACTGTTACCGCTTCTAATTTAAATAAAGTTAGCCCACAGTGCCCGGTGCAATAAAAAAACCCCAACAATGAATGAATGTTTTCAGCTTTGGTAAATCGTTTAATGTCACAGAAACCAAGGAGAAAGCTTTACAGTACAGAGCGACAGGAAGAGGTGAGAACAAAGAAAGAAACACAAAAGGACAAGAGGAGACGGGAGATCAAGGGCGAGAGATAAAGAGAAATAATAAGGAGAGAGAGATATATTATACCGCTGTTTGTTTTTAATAAAGATTTCCTGTACGACTTCCTGAAATCTCCCATCAGCCCCTGCTACATCCACGGAGACACACACCTCGATGGTTTCCCTGAACCGGAACGACAGATTAAATAACGTTTAGAGTTAATCTGAGTTTGTTTGCTGGGGAAAGGGAGAGGAGGGGAGGACGGAGGGGGGGGGGGGGGGGGGGGGGGTTGATGGAGGGAGCGAGAGGACGAGTGCAATCCTTCACTTCATCCTGCGGGATGGAAACCGAGAGATTTTCTCCGAGTCACTGAGTCGTAAGATTGCATGTGGACTCGAGAGTTTACTTCGTTATCATTTCGCTACATAAATACCGACAGACAGAAATCTGGGGCAACGAGGGGCGGGGCTCAAGTTCCATTTGATCAGCCAATCACAGAGTCGATTATATGACATCACCACTAGCCTTTCCTTTCACTTCTTGCACGTCTTACTCACTGCTTAGCATAAAATGCTTTGCTATGCGGTCGACTAATGTTAGCATGTTACTGTAACTAACGGTCAAAAAGCTAGTTTATACGTTCGCTCCAGGATTTAATTTAGAAATCCGCCGATCCTTGTCGCTAGTAAACCCTACACGGTTACCCTAACGTCAGCTAACATTAGCTAGCCTGCACTTCTACTGCTTTTAATTGCACAATGCAATAGTTAGCATTAGACGTTAGCTAGTTTAACGCTAGTTTTACTTACATTTTGCACCATTTTCCTTAAAGTCCAACTTTATTTGTTACTGTAATAGTTCATTTAAAGTTGTAAGTTTACCGGATTAGCGAAAATGTGTTTTACACATTTCGCATTTTGTACTTCTGTCGGTGTTTTGTTTTTAGACTCCCCTTTTATTGTTTATCCAAAATCATTTTTGATTCGTTTAAAGTCTAAAGAATTAGCGCTGTGTTTACAGTATATTCTCACTCTGTTGTAGCTGACTCTGATGCCGGAGCAGACGGTGCTCCCCCTAGTGGACAAAGACAACACCAAGGAGATTATATTTGGGGTAACGTTCCAGCATCCTGAAATCATCGCTAACGCTGAGGTGATTCGTCAGGAACTGGCCGAGCCGTACTACTGGAAGCTCCCGAAACAGTTCAGAGGGTCCATGGTAAAAGTCGAAAACAAAAATATCCCACGATTTCCGTCAGGAAGCAAATATTTAAGAGAACTGAGCTAGCCACGTCATGCAAACTTCTTTCTGATGATTAACTGGTTAAATATTTGTTTTCCTCTACAGGGACCTTCATTATGGTAAAGATAGTTTTGCTTTTATGAATGATGTCATTGCACTCCAGGTCCAAAAGTGTCACACTTTCTTTAAACCTATTTAAATAACATTGTTGACTTAAAATGATCGTTGACGTCGTTTTAGATAACTGCGTACGGAGGGAAAATGAAGTACGCCATTTATTACGAAGCTCGTGACGAAACAGGCCACGCCTCCTACGAGCCACAGGTCATCATTAGGGGTGGAGCCAACAGGGACAAAGTCATGATACGCCACGTGGTGGAGCCACAGATTGGTCAGCTGACCCGTCACGAGATCGACATGACAGAGGTGAGCCAATCACAGTGCAGAACCAAAGCGAACAGAACCAGAACGATTAGGTAACGACAACTTTCACGATACTGACAAGATAGAGGCGTCGATTACACTGGAGAACTGAAACTCCACCCGTTAGAGGAAGGTCTGATGAGTGTGTGATGCACGAAACTTTTTATTGTTGCTCTTGTTGTTGTTGTTGTTATTGTGGTTCTTGTTTTCATTATTGTTGTTTGTTGTGTAGCACGAGTGGAAGCACCAGGACAACAAGCCAATGAGCCGAGAGGATTTTATGGACGTTCTGTTCTACATTGATAATGTTTTCATCAGAGCCTCACATGGCAATGTCATGAGACAAAGCAGGTAACCTACACCTACATAGGCCACGCCTCCTTCAGTGAGACTGACAGGTACATAGGCCACACCTCCTCTTCTGAGACTGACAGGTACATAGGCCACACCTCCTCCACTGAGACTGACAGGTACATAGGCCACACCTCCTCTACTGAGACTGACAGGCACATAGGCCACACCTCCTCCACTGAGACTGACAGGTACATAGGCCACACCTCCTCCACTGAGACTGACAGGCACATAGGCCACACCTTCTGAACTGAGACTGACAGATACATAGGCCACACCTCCTCCACTGAGACTGACAGGTACATAGGCCACACCTTCTGAACTGAGACTGACAGATACATAGGCCACACCTCCTCCACTGAGACTGACAGGCACATAGGCCACACCTTCTGAACTGAGACTGACAGATACATAGGCCACACCTCCTCCACTGAGACTGACAGATACATAGGCCACACCTTCTGAACTGAGACTGACAGATACATAGGCCACACCTCCTCCACTGAGACTGACAGGTACATAGGCCACACCTCCTCCACTGAGACTTACAGGTACATAGGCCACACCCACTTCAAAGCTCTTTGGGAGAACATGAGTAGGACAGAGAAAGCTTTAAGTGAATAAAATCAGCCAGTACACATTTCTCTCTGGAGAGGGTTCTGTAGTTTTCCCATCTGAGCTCGATTCACTCGCGCACTCACTGGTGACGCCTCCATCTGCACACACACACACACACACACACACACACACACACACACACACACAGACGAAACACTAGAGAATTAGCCTCTAAAGCCTTTACTCTCACACTGTTGAACAGGTGTTAATCTAACACTACGTCCCCACTCTGTAAGTCCATTGGACACTGTAGGTGTTTATTCAACATTAAAGGTGTTAATTAAACACCAAACTCTCTTCACGTGTCTTTTTCCCGCTGTCAGGATCTCAGAGATCTCTGTGGAGGTGGCGGAAGAGGGCCGGACGTCAGTGGAGAGTGAACGAGCGCATCAGATCGAGAAGTGCGAGTGTCCTCAGGGATACTCCGGCCTCTCCTGTGAGGTGCTGTTATACACACACACACACACACACACACACACACTCACACACACACACACACACACACATCACTTGACACACTTCTCAACACACTGTACCACTGTGCATACTGGTAATTGAATCGATCAGACTGAATCAAATTGAATTGAACTGAATGGTATTCGTTCATACTGATTTAAAGTGGATCAAATGGAATCAAATGAACTCTAAAAATTCTAAATGTAAATTATACTTGTAATATCAATCTAAATGATTCAAACTGAATTCAGTTGAATATTACCAAATCATACTGACATTTTATTCAAATAAAGCAAGTGAAATAGTACTGAACTAAACTGAATCAAACTGAATCAAACTGAATCAAACTGAATCAACTAGAATTGTACTGAATCAGAATCAGTCAAATAAAAGAGACTAGTAGAAAAAGGATGAGAAAGACTGGTCTAACGCAAGGACACACCCATCTGTCCACTTGGAACATAGACACACCCATCTGTCTAACACTAGAACACACCCATCTGTCTAACGCTAGAACACACCTATCTGTCTAACGCTAGAACACACCCATCTGTCTAACTCAAAGACACGCCCGTCTGTGTAACTCAAGGACACGCCCGTCTGTCTAACTCAAGGACACGCCCGTCTGTCTAACTCAAGGACACGCTCATCTGTGTATCTCAAGGACACGCCGGTCTGTCTAACTCAAGGACACGCCCGTCTGTCTAACTCAAGGACACGCCCGTCTGTCTAACTCCAAAGACATGCCCGTCTGTGTAACTCAAAGACACGCCCTTCTGTGTAACACAATGACACGCCCGTCTGTGTAACTCAAACACACTCTCATTTGTTGAACTTATATAACCAATCTGTTTAACTCTGTCTACAGCATATTCCATAAATACAATATAGAATAGAGATAATTTATGTGTGTGTGTGTGTGTGTGTGTGTGTGTGTGTGTGTGTGTGTGTGTGTGTGTGTGTGTGTGTGTGTTACAGGAGTGTGCAGCTGGGTTCTACAGGTTGTCATCGCGTGTCTCCGGCTCAATGTTCAGGTCGGGGATGGGCAGCTGTGTTCGGTGTGAGTGTAACGGCCACAGCACCTACTGTGACCCGGACACTGGCGTCTGCCAGGTGAGACGTGCACTCCCATTGGTCCAGCTTTCAGTAAGCTCAACTCTGATTGGATGAAAGTTTCAGCTCTTATATTTAGCACAGATCTGAATTCTGACCAAAAAAAAGTGCACTCTGATTGTAGCTTTATTAGCATGAGCGCTAATGAAAACATCATTAGCATTTTAGGGGATAGTTGCTAATTAAATGAAGTGGTGTGTGTGTGTGTGTGTGTGTGTGTGTGTGTGTGTGTGTGTGTGTGAGAGAGAGAGAGAGAGAGAGAGAGAGATTTGGTTAATGAAAGCCTGAGTGACACGGATGAGAGACGCCCAAAACACACACACACACACACACACACACACACACACACACACACACACACACACACACACACACACACACTTCATTTATTTAGCAGAATTCCTCTCACTCTCTGTGTTACATGTTATAAGAATATTAATACCCCATTTTGTGTGTGTGCGTGTGTGTGTGTGTGTGTGTGTGTGTGTGTGTGTAGAACTGTCAGCACAACACAGAAGGAGAGAAGTGTGAGAGATGTTCTGCTGGTTTTTACGGCGTGGTACGTGGCTCTCCTGATGACTGCAAACGCTGTGCCTGTCCTCTCACCAACCCCGGGAACAAGTGCGTAACACACACACACACACACACACACACACACACACACACACACACACACACACAGACACATGCATTTATTTACTCTGGAAACTTATAGCCAGCAGTTTAGCCTCGTGTATCCAAATCTATCCCTAGAAATTTCAAGCCTGGTGGCCACGCCCCCTGTACTTACCTGAAGGAAAGTGTTTTTTAAAATAATTATTAACATTATTTATTTATTATATTATTCATTAATCAGTATTGCAGTGATTAAACAGTTATATCGCGTCTATGAACACAGTTATAACGCGTCTATAAACACAGTTATATCGCGTCTACGGACACAGTTATATCGCGTCTACGGACACAGTTATAACGCGTCTACGGACACAGTTATAACGCGTCTACGGACACAGTTATATCGCGTCTACGGACACAGTTATATCGCGTCTACGGACACAGTTATAACGCGTCTACGGACACAGTTATAACGCGTCTACGGACACAGTTATATCGCGTCTACGGACACAGTTATAACGCGTCTACGGACACAGTTATATCGCGTCTACGGACACAGTTATAACGCGTCTACGGACACAGTTATAACGCGTCTACGGACACAGTTATATCGCGTCTATAAACACAGTTATATCGCGTCTACGGACACAGTTATAACGCGTCTACGGACACAGTTATAACGCGTCTACGGACACAGTTATATCGCGTCTACGGACACAGTTATAACGCGTCTACGGACACAGTTATAACGCGTCTACGGACACAGTTATAACGCGTCTACGGACACAGTTATAACGCGTCTACGGACACAGTTATATCGCGTCTACGGACACAGTTATAACGCGTCTACGGACACAGTTATAACGCGTCTACGGACACAGTTATAACGCGTCTACGGACACAGTTATAACGCGTCTACGGACACAGTTATAACGCGTCTACGGACACAGTTATATCGCGTCTATAAACACAGTTATATCGCGTCTACGGACACAGTTATAACGCGTCTACGGACACAGTTATATCGCGTCTACGGACACAGTTATATCGCGTCTACGGACACAGTTATAACGCGTCTACGGACACAGTTATAACGCGTCTACGGACACAGTTATATCGCGTCTATAAACACAGTTATAACGCGTCTACGGACACAGTTATAACGCGTCTACGGACACAGTTATAACGCGTCTACGGACACAGTTATATCGCGTCTACGGACACAGTTATAACGCGTCTACGGACACAGTTATAACGCGTCTACGAACACAGTTATATCGCGTCTATGAACATGTCATAACAAAAAACTCATTACGTCTGTGTGTGTCTCAGTTTCAGTCCTGCGTGTGTAACAGAGGGTTTTAATGATTATCGCTGTACCGCCTGTCCTGAAGGCTATGAGGGGAAGTACTGTGAGAGGTAACACACACACACACACACACACACACACACACACACACACATAAACTCGATCTCTCTGTAACTCTTTGTGTTTACATTTCATCATTTCCTCCTACAGGTGTGCGACTGGTTACCACGGCGACCCGCAGCGAGCAGGCGGGCGGTGTGAGGAGTGTGAGTGTGACCTGGTCGGCGCTATGCCTGTTCCGTGTGACACACACACGGGCGCGTGTCAGTGCCGACCAGGAGCTACGGGCTTGAAGTGTGACCGCTGCATGGAGCGGCATGTGTGTGGACCAGCAGGCATCGTGTGTATGTGGGCTTACTAACTCACTCACACACACACACAGACACACACACACCCACAGACGCATACACACACAGACACATACACACACACACACACACACACACACACAGACACATACACACACACACACACACCCCCAGACACATACACACACACACTCACACACACACACACAGACACACACACACACACAGACACACACACACACACACACACACAGACATATGCACACACACACATATACATGAACACATCTTCATACAGTATACAATTAAATACACACACATGCATGTATAGACACTCAGACACATACACACACACACACACACACACACAGACACATACACACACACACCCAGACACATACACACACACACACACACACACACACAGACACACACACAGACACACACACACACACACAGACACATACACACACAGACACATACACACACACACACACACACACACACAGACACATACACACACACACACACACACCCAGACACATACACACACACACTCACACACACACACAGACACACACACACACACAGACACACACACACACACACATATACATGAACACATCTTCATACAGTTTACAATTAAATACACACACATGCATGTATAGACACTCAAACACACACACACACACACACACACACACTCACACTCACAGAACTAATGACAGATAAACACAGTAGAAACCTAGTGTGTATATGGATAGATTCTCAACGCATTCAGTCTACATACTTAGATACACACAATCACACAACACACACTTACTGCATACACACGTGCACTAAAATACACACGTGCACTAAAATACACACGTGCACTAAAATACACAAACACACATTCAAAACACACTCATGCCTAAAAACACGCACATACACTTACACACTACAAAAAAAACACACAAAAAAAACACAATAATGTGTGTTTGGGGTGATTAAATTCTAGGACAGTGTGTGTGTGTGTGTGTGTGTGTGTGTGTGTGTGTGTGTGTGTGTGTGTGTGTTTCAGGTGATGAATTGTTTTTCCTGACATAAAAAATACTAAGTGGTAGTTTCATTGCATGTGCTAATATACACCTGGTGTGTGTGTGTGTGTGTGTGTGTGTGTGTGTGTGTGTGTGTGTGTGCGTGTGTGTGTGTGTGCGTGTGTGTGTGTGTGTATACACACTCATTCTACATTTCATCGCATTTCATCATGGCACATTTTGCTGTCACCATACACTCGTTAAGTGTTGTTTTTGTCTTGAGTGCTAACATAAACTACACACACACACACACACACACACACACACACGCACACACACACGACACTACACACATCGAATCACTGTTACAGATTTTCCATCACAGGAACACAGATTACCCAGAATGCACTGCTTTCTGATGCAACTTCCTTTTCGAGACAGTGCTTCACAGTTCGGGACAAATCTTGTGTGGTTAGTTAGTGACTTAGCGTTTTAGCTTGTGCTAGCAATATCACGGTGTACGAGTCAGTTGCGTTAGCATGTTAGCATGTTAGCTAACTCACCGAACATAAACAGTAAAAAAAAAAAAACAGTAAGAAACAATTAGACAGTAGAGAGTGGAAGCTAATGCTAATACAGCGGATGATATCGGTTAAAGTAGTAAATTACACACAGTTGAACTTGATGCCATGTTTACCTAGTGCATTTTTTCCCCACTAATTAACGTACGTATTAATACAAACCTTATTAATACATAAAGTGTGTCCAAAACGATCCCTTTTAAAACATAAATCCTAAATATTTCATAAAACTAGCCTTCAGAAGTAATGTATCTTATATCCATCAGAAATAAGCAGATTGCGCTGTACGTTTTTCTGTAAACTTGCTTATACACGTGTTATAAAGTGTCAGCACACGCTGAGAAGGGTTTAGACACGTGAACGTCTCGTCAGCGCCGGACAGACCGGAGACGATTTTCTCTTCCTTTTGCTCTTTTTCTCTGTTCCCTCCATTTTTTGTTCTCCCTCGCTCAGTCGCTCGACTCTTATAACAGTCAGCCAGGAGGCGTTTCACGCTCGACTGTGAATTTCACGCTCGAGCAGTCTTTCACCCTGCACGCACACCTCCCACACACACACACACACACACACACACACACACACACACACACACACACACACACACACGGGGAGGGAGAAGGAGCAGATAGGAAAGTGTGGATTGAGAAAGGAAGTGAGAGATGAACCAGGAGAGAGTAAGAGAGAAGACGGTTACAAAGGAAGGGGGAGAGAGAATGAATGAAATGTGAGAGGAAAATGAAAAAGAGAGAGAGAGAGAGAGAGAGAGAGAGAGAGAGAGAGAGAGAGAGAGGGTAATGAGCGGAAAAGAAAGAGAGAGGGAGGGGGAAAGAGAAAGGAAGAAAATAGTAAAAGAGGAAGGAAGAAGAAAAAGAATGTGGAGGAGAGAAAGAGAGAGTGAAAACCGGAGAAGCGAGAATGAGATGAGAAAGAAAGAGAAAGGAAGACTCGTCTGAGAGGATGGAGAGAAAGAGAAAAGGAGGAGAAATGAGACCGAGACGATGGGGGAAAAGAACGAGCGAGTAAGAGCGAGGAAGAGAAAATGGACCGGAGGCAAAAGAGAAAAGGAGACAGAGGGAAATAAAGAGACGGAGATGAGAGAGCGGGAAAAGAAGGCGTGAGAGGGAAATAGGGAAACGAGAGGGAGTGAGGGAGGGAGAGAAAAAGAGACAGTGAGAAAGGGGAAAACAAGAGGAGACAAAAGGAACAAGTGGAGGATGAGAGAATCAAAGAAAGAGACTGGGAGATAGAAGGAAAGAAGACAGAGAGTAAGGAAGAGAGAGAATATAAAGAAAAGAAATGAAACGAAAAGGGAAGAGAGACAGAGGGAATGAAGAGAGGGGGAAACAGAAAAAGAAGGCATGAGAAAGGAAGAAAGATATGAGGGAGAGAGAAAAAGAAAGCTGGTATAGAAAGCAGAGAGAGAACGAGAGAAAGAGAATAAACAAGTGCTCTTGGTGTGTATAGTAAGGAACTGAGTGCACTGGGCTTCAGGGGAACTGAAGTGTGTGTGTGTGTGTGTGTGTGTGTGTGTGTGTGTGTGTGTGTGTGTGTGTGTGTGTGTGTGTGAGCAGTGCTGTCAGACAGAGCACTCGTGAGGATCGCTATGGTCGGAAATGAACGAGGGAAATTGGATGAGTGTAACTGTACAAACAGAGAGAGAGAGAGAGAGAGAGAGTCAGACCCATTCACACACTGCCTCTCTCGCCCGAGGCACTCTCTTCTTACTGAGTGTTAACACAGCTGTCCTTTCATGTCGACTCAAGCCTCCATTTCCTTTACACACACACACACATGCACGCACGCACACACACACACACACACACACACACACACACACACACACTTAGAAACTGTGGGCTTCTCCTATTTGCATATAATTAGCTTGTTAACTAGTACGTTAATGGTGTTTGCTGTGGAACTTTCAACAAGTCAAACACACGATACACTCACCGTTCAGTGGGGTAAAGTTGTGAGAACACTGTTGCTAGGCAACTATGAAATAATGACAAGGAGCATGTTCTAGCTACTTCCTGAGGCTAACAATTTAGCCAGCAGGCCTATAGCTGTTGAGGGTTTTATCTGGACCATGTAAAGGCAAAGTGACAATAAAGATAAGACAGAAATGTCGAGAACGTCAACGTTTTCCTCAGATGTGTTCGGAAATTACTCAGAAAACACTTTGTTTCACTAATATTACATTGTAAATACAGTTAGCATTGAGCGCTAACTGCACCGCCACAGGCTCTGCTATATCAGGAAATGCAGGCTTGTGAATCTGAAAGTGTTTAGCATGTTAACATTATTAATGTGTTGTTGTGTGTCTGATTAAATAACGCCGCATGACACTTGTGTGACATCGCACTTGGTTAATGGTTTAGCGTGTGTGTGTGTGTGTGTGTGTGTGTGTGTGTGTGTGTGTGTTACAGCGTGTGACGATGACTGTGCTGGGCTCCTGATCAGAGACATGGATCGGTTGCTACGATTGATTAGTGGTGCGAATCTGACGCTGCCCCTCCCCCCACCATACGGCGCTGTGTACCGCGTCGAGAACATGACCGATGAGCTCAAGGTGTGTGTGTGTGTGTGTGTGTGTGTGTGTGTGTGTGTGTGTGTGTGGATTATGAAATTATGAAGATAAATGTTGTTTTTAACTTTTGGGTTTGTCTTTCATTTACCAAAAAGGGGCGGGGCTTAAGTTACCCTCGATCAGCCATCATATGAATGTGATACTGCTATTAGCATTTCTTTTACCACAAACCTGACCGTGCGATGTTACCGTACATCCAGAGGAAATGAAAGAAAGGCTAGTGGTGATGTCATGCAACCAAGTTTGTGATTGGTTGAGCAAATATAAGTTAAGCTCCGCCCTTTTTCTGGAATGGGGACGCCTGAGGTTTTAGCTTGTGTGTATTGTCATTGTCTAAATCATAAACTCTGTGTCTGTCTCTCTCTCTGTTTCTATGTCTCACTGTCTGTCTGTCTGTCTGTCTGTCTGTCTGTCTCTCTCTGCCTGTCTCTATCTGTTTGTCTCTCTATGTGTTTGCTTCTCTCTTTCTCTCTATCTGTCTGTCTCTCTATCTATCTCTCTGTCTCTTTCTCTATCTGTCTATATCGCTCTCTTTATCTGTCTGTCTCTCACTCTCTGTCTGTTTGTGTCTCTGTCTATCTGTCTGTCTCTCTATCTCTATATTTGTCTGTCTATCTATATATTTGTCTCTCTCTCTATCTGTCTGTCTGTATCTCTCTCTGTCCTTCTCTCTCTGTCTATCTGTCGGTCTCTCTCTGTCTGTCTTTGTCTCTCTATCTGTCTATCTCTCTCGGTCTGTCTGTCTCTCTATGTGTCTGTCTCTCTGTAGCACATGCTGTCTCCTCACCGGGCCCCGGAGAGACTCCTGCAGTTGGCAGACAGTAACCTGGGCAGTCTGGTCACCGAGATGGACGAATTACTGAGCAGGGTTTGTCACTTCTGTCGAAAAATGATCTGGGGAGGGGCGGGACTATGTTTGAGCTTGGGTTGTGATGTCACTAAATGAACAAGCACCATAACTTTGGACCAATCACGGCTGATCTGCAGATTAATAGAGAATGACTAAGTGTTACTTAAGCTAGTTAACTTGTGCTAATGTAAGTGATGAACAGATCGTAACGTTCTCTTTAGATCGATGTATTTGCGATACCGTGGCGTAGGTGCGCTAGCTTACTAGCGGTTAGCGCTAGTCTTTCATTCTGATGGTTAAGTAATTATCTCGTAAACACGACAGTAATATTAGTGCACATGAAGCAGAGACATGAGGAGACAGCACATGAAGGTGGAATTGTTACATCGACTATAAGTAAATATATGGTAATGAATGAGCATGCTAATAATTTTGTAATGAATTAGCATGCTAAGCGTGTAGCTTAATTATTTTACAATCCACAGGCCACGAAAGTGTCAGGAGACGGAGAACAGACGGACTCTGACGCCGAGAGGAGTCACAAACGAGCTGAAGAGCTCGAGCTGTTTGTTAAGAACACACTCCATGCCGCTGAAGGTGCGTACACGCGCACACACACACACACACGCGTGCGCGCGCACACACGCATTAAATTGTTCAAG